>NW_007145261.1:0-440 GCF_000164805.1 Carlito syrichta
CCCAAAACAAAACAAAACAGAACCAAAAAACAAACAAAGATGATTTGTTGGCATTTTTCTCGAGATTGCATTACATTTGTGTAATATCTTGGAAAGAATTGGTTTCTTTATGTTATCGTATCCATCATCACAATAGTGTTTACTACTTGTAAAGTCTAATTTTGAGCCTTTGAAATTATTTTAAAGTTATAACATAAAGGTTTATATGTTTCTTGTTAGGTTTTGTTTTAAAGATTTTTTTTCCTGGGTTTTGTAAGTGGAATTCCTTCTTTTATAGTGTATAACTGATGAATGTGTTTAAGTATGAAGTCTTGATTCCTCTTTTTTAGTAATGATTACAATACCATATGTTTAATAATATGGTTCACCTCTACTTCTTTATTTCACCCATTCTATTTTCAAACATGCACATTGCCCTCTCCCTATTTAGACAGAACACT
>NW_007145262.1:0-948 GCF_000164805.1 Carlito syrichta
CTTTAGGACTTTGAAGATAGGGCTACAAGCTCTCCTAGCCTGCAGGGTTCTACAGATAAATCTGCTGCTATTCTGATTGGTCTTCCATGGTGGGTGATCTGGCCTTTTTCTCTTGCTGCCTTTAGGATTTTTTCTTTTGTGCCTACTTTATTTAGGCGAATTATTATGTGTCTAGGAGTTGATCTTCTCCTTTGTTGTCTTGCGGGGGTTCTCTGAATCTCTTGTGTTTGAATTTTTGTATCACTGATTAGATGAGGGAAATTTTCTTGAATGATCTCGTGGAAAGTTTGTTCCAATGTGGTCTCTGTTTCTCTTTCTGCCTCAGGGAGTCCGATTATTCTTAGGTTAGGCCTCTTGAGGTAGTCACTCATCTCTTGAAGGTCTTTGTTCTGTCTTTTTTAGCTTATTTTCTGTGTTTTTAAGAGTTTGGGTTATTTCTATATTTTGGTCCTCAAGCTCTGAGATTCTTTCTTCTGCTTGGGTAATTCTGCTTTCCATGCTTATCAATTTGTTATTTATTTCATTCACAGTATTCTTTATTACTGTTATCTCAGATATCAGCTCCTTCCTAGTTTCTTCTTGTGTCTCCTCAATTCTTTTTAGTCTCTCCATTATTGTTTTGATATCTACATTTGCATTTTGAGACCCTTCATTCTGGGGACTTTTCATTGTTTGTATTCCAAAGTCAATTTTCTCAGTGTCTGCTCTCCCAGGCGTCTGGGAGAGACCCATACTCTTCTTTTGGTTTTTCTTCATTTCTGTAGATTTTTCTCCCTTTACCCCTTTCCCTCCCCCTCTTCAATTCTGTTTTTGAGGGAAGGTGGGGTTGCTTTTATTTCTCTTCTGCAATGACCTGTTCTTCCTTATGAGGGTCTTCTGGTTTTGTTCACTTTTCCCTCTGTTTTACAGTCTGTCTATTCAGCAGTTTGCAGTCTTGTTCCCTAGATT
>NW_007145263.1:0-1599 GCF_000164805.1 Carlito syrichta
TTTCCATGCTTATCAATTTGTTATTTATTTCATTCACAGTATTCTTTATTACTGTTATCTCAGATATCAGCTCCTTCCTAGTTTCGTCTTGTGTCTCCTCAATTCTTTTTAATCTCTCCATTATTGTTTTGATATCTACATTTGCATTTTGAGACCCTTCATTCTGGGGACTTTTCATTGTTTGTATTCCAAAGTCAATTTTCTCAGTGTCTGCTCTCCCAGGCATCTGGGAGAGACCCATACTCTTCTTTTGGTTTTTCTTCATTTCTGTAGATTTTTCTCCCTTTACCCCTTTCCCTCCCCCTCTTCAATTCTGTTTTTGAGGGAAGGTGGGGTTGCTTTTATTTCTCTTCTGCAATGACCTGTTCTTCCTTATGAGGGTCTTCTGGTTTTGTTCACTTTTCCCTCTGCTTTACAGTCTATCTATTCAGCAGTTTGCAGTCTTGTTCCGTTCAGCGAATCTCACCAGTTCACCTATGCCGTCGCCATCTTGCCCCATCTCCTACATCACTTTTCTAAGACTTTAGGACTTGGATTTTCTTCCTGATGCATTTTAAGAAGCCTTTGAGAAGGGATCTTTAAAGTCCTTCAGTGGTGTATTCTGGTGCATGAGATGAAGCCAAGTCTGTTTTTTTTTGAGTTGGAGTCTCACTCTGTCGCCCAGACTGGAGTGCAGTGGCCACTCCTAGCCACCACAGCCTCGCCTGCTGGGATCTGGTGATCCTTCCACCTCAGCCTTCCAAGTAGCTGGAATTACAGGCATGCGCTACCACACCCGGCTGATCTTTTGATTTATTGTAGAGATGAGGTCTCGCCGCCCAGGTAGGTCTCGAACCACGGGCTCAGGCAATCCACTCACCTCAGCCTCCCAAAGGTGCAGGATTACAGGCTGAGCCACCGAGCCCGGCAGGTTTCAAGTTTTTTTCCTTACAATTGTACATAGTAGTTGTTGATAATTTCTTGTATTTCTTCAGGGTCAGTTGTGACTTCATCTTTTGTATCTCTGATTGAATTTATTTGGGTTTTTTCTCTCTATTTCTTGTTCAGTCTGGCTAGAGGACTATCTTGTTTATCCTTTCAAAGAATCAGCTTTTTGTTTTGTTTATTTGTTATATTATCTTTTTGTCTTCAATGTTTTGGATTTTGGCTTTTATTGGTGATCTGGATTCTTCTGCTGAAGTTAGGGTTTGGGTGGTATTGCATTTTCAGCTTCCTTAGTTCACTTGTTAGGCTGTTAACTTGTGATCTTTCCATTTTCATTATGTGTGTTTATAAAGATACGAATTCCCCTTTTACTACTGATTTCATGGCATACTAGAGATTTTGGTAGGATGTTACTTCATTTCATTTGTTTTCACATACATTTTAATAACTGTTTTGATTTCATCATTGACCCAGGAGTTGCTTAGTATCGTACTGTTTAATGTCCATGTCTTTGTATGTTTTGGGGGAACTTTGTTGGTGTAGCTATTTATTTTTATTCCACTGTGGTCTGGGAAAGGTACATGGCAAATTTCAGTCTTATGAATTTGTTTATGTTTGATTTATGGCCAGTTATGTGATCGATCTTAGAGTACGTCCCATGTGATGATGAGAAGA
>NW_007145264.1:0-574 GCF_000164805.1 Carlito syrichta
TCTGGCTGGTCACTGCCTTGCTCATTTATCAAGTAGTTAATTCAGCCTGCTTACCAGCTTCCTAACTACTTTAGTCACCTCATTAAGTCAGTTGGCTAATCTGCTTACTTGCTAGTCAAAAAGATAGTCAATTCAGATGGCTAGACAGTTGGCTAGCTAGATATTTCAGCTAGTTAAGTCAGCTGGGTAGCTAGGTAGCTAGCTAGTTAAGTCAGCACTTTATGTCAGCTGGCTAGAAAGTTAAGTCAGCTAGTTAAGTCAGCTAACTAGCTGGATAGCTAGCTGGGTAGCTAGCTTGTTATTTCAGGTTGTTAAGTCAGCTGTCTATTTATGAAACTATCAAGCTAAGTCAGCTTGTTAAGATAGCTGGTTAGCTAGTTAATCAGCTTGTTAAGTCAGCTGGCTAGCCAGCTTCCTACCTGGGTAGCTAACTGGTTAAGAAAGCTGGCTAGCCAGCTGGTTAGCTAGGTAGCTAGGTTGTTAAAATCAGCTGGCAAGCCAGAGGGATACATAGGTAGCTAGCTATTTAAATCAGCTGGTTAGCCACCTGTCTAGCTAATGATGTCAGCTAGTT
>NW_007145265.1:0-825 GCF_000164805.1 Carlito syrichta
AAGGTCAGAAGACCTCCCTGTGACTAAGTCCCAGGGCATGTTTCTGTTTTGGGGGGGTTTCCTTCCACCTTGAAGCGCTTTCTTCTCTTGGCTTCCATTGCAAATCCTCTCCGGGTTTCCTCTTGCCATTCTAGGCAGGTATTTTGTTTGCTTATCTATAATTCTTAGACAATAGATCCTGGTGTTCTATGGGCCATAGCCCTAGGTCCTGGCTGCTCTCTATGCTGTCCACTCAGTGAAGATATGATTTTAATTCTTGCCTCAACAAGGATGAATCACACACCTACTTCTCTCCCATTCTCCTCTGAGCTCTCTGCACCTAGCTATTCATTTTTTGAGGATGTCTCCCACTGTAATTTTTCCCTTCTCTGCTCCCAAATATAGTCCCTTCTAACCATCCACATCTTCCCTCTTCATCTGGGACATTTATATCATCCATTCCAAACTCCACCTTCAGATCATTCTTCACTTCTGCTCTTCGTGCTCTTCTAGGGGCACACTAGTATGAATTCAGGCTGTTGAACTGTCTCCTGACTGGACTCCTCAGATTTGCCCCGCCCCCACCCCTCAATTTCCAGCTGGCAGAGTTTACTCTCTCAAGAACACAGATGGGTGTTTACCACCTGCTCCACAGTGTTTGCTACTGCTGAATGTCAACACAGTTTGACCTCATCACACCAATGAAAACAACAGTTCTACAAATGGTCTCTAGGCTGTCTGAGGCCAGGGCAGGTTGGCCTCTGCGGCTTCTGTTCATGCCATGTTGCCCACGCCCCTGTATCCTTCAGTTCCTGGAACTTGTGCACATCCCTTTGCCCTGGATGG
>NW_007145266.1:0-766 GCF_000164805.1 Carlito syrichta
GTTACTCTATCAAAAAATCTACGTGGCGTCGTACTAAGGACTAAACAAGATCAGCGTTTCAAAATAGGAATCTAGGGTAAAAGAGTCCTCATATACAGGACACTAAATGACCTCTAACTTAGGAAGAATAAAGAATCTTTGTTGTACGAGTCCTCAATCCGGAAAATACCCACGGTGTCTGATATAGGACAAACAAGAAACAGGGCTTCGATCTCCCCAAATGCTTCGGAGTAATTTAGCATGCGGATATTACAAATCAGTCATTTCAGTACTCCAGCAAAATTCTGGTCCTCTTGAACATTGTAAACGGGTATCAGGCACTCCAAGTCCGTTTAGTTCCTCGGAACAACTAAGGCCAATTTCCAGGACAAAAAGAATCTTCTTGCCATACTTGGATGTAACTCTGGTCTTAAGGTGAACCCTGTAATCCTTCCCCTTCCGTTTCTCTTTTTATTTTGAGAGGGGACAAGGGTTTTGCAGTTGCCAAATATTTAGTACGTATTTTTAAAGGCAACCAGGAATCTTGGATTCCACGTTCCTAGGAAACTTCTGGGCATCTGTCTTTTTGTATACAGAGTTTGGAATCCACATCGACAGGGAAAATCAGGGCATCTTGCTGAGAACGAAAGCAAATCCAGTTCTAGGAGTTCTCATTAGCCCGGAACCTACATGGCCTCATTATAAGTATTTATCAGCAATCTGGGCTTCTGGGTCCCTACATGTTTCAGAGCTACTGCTCAATGAATGCACTAAATCTGTCATTACA
>NW_007145267.1:0-814 GCF_000164805.1 Carlito syrichta
GCTAAAGAAGAATTTGGGTTTTTGAAGCATAATCTAGGGAGTTGAAGTCCTCATATACAGTCAACTACACGGACTTTTCCCAGGAAAGAATAAGGAATCTGGGTGACATGCGTTCTCAATCCGTAAAAAAATTCACGGCAACTGCCTAAGATCTAAACAAGCATCAGGGTTTCGACGCATTCATCTGGGAAAGGGAATACTCATATACAGGCAACTGTACTGCTGTTGCTAAAAATAAGGAATCTGGGTTATACGAGTCCTCAGTCCTGAAAACCTACAGGGCATCTTCCTGACGGCTAAAGAAGAATCAGGGATTCGAGGCATGAATGTGTGTAATAGCAGTCCTCATATACAGGAAACTACATGGCCTCTTGCTAAGAAAAAATAAGAAATGTGTTTTACACGGTTCCTCTATCAAAAACTCTACATGGCGTTTTACTAAGGGCTAAACAAGAATCAGGGTTTCGAAACAGGAATCTAGGGAAAGAGAGTCCTCATATACAGGACACTACACGGCCTCTAACTAAGGAAGAAAAAAAATCTTTGTTTACGAGTCCTCAATCCAAAAAATTCCCAAGGTGTCAGCTATGGGACAAACAAGAAACAGGACTTCGAGCTCCCCAAATGTTTCAGAGCAATTTAGCATGAGGATATTACGAATCAGACATTTCAGGACTCCAGCAACATTCTTGTCCTCTTGAAAGTTGTAAACGGGTATCAGGCACTCCAAGTTCGTTAGGTTCCTTGGAACAACTAAGGCCAGATTCCAGGACCAAAAGAATCTTCTTGCCAGATTTGGATGTAACTCTGGTCT
>NW_007145268.1:0-857 GCF_000164805.1 Carlito syrichta
AAAATACAGAAAATTCTGTCGGTGGACAGGTCGGAATGGTATGTTGGGTTTTGAATATTCACATTTTGGGGAGGTCTGTGAAAGGGAACCAGGAATCTTGGATTCTAGTTCTTAAAGAACATTATGGGCGTCTTTCTCTTGATATCCAAACAACTGGAATTCTCGGTCACCAGGAACTGTCTCAGCATATTGCAGTGTGAAGCAGGAAGCTGGGTAATGGGAGTCTTCATATACAGAAACTACACGTCATAATGTTAAGGAAGTATAAAGATTCTTGGTTATGTGAGTCCTCAATCCCAAAAACTACAGGCAGTCAGCCTAAGAGGTAAACACGAATCAGGTTTTTGAAGTAGGAATATGGGTAATGGGAGTCCTCACATACAGGAAACTAAACTGCCTATTGCTAAGTAAGAATAAGGTATCTGTGTTACTCGTGTCCTCAATCCCAAAAAAACTTCAGGTCGTCTTCCTATGGGCTAAACACAAATCAGAGTGTTTTCGAGCATAAATCTGGGGAACTGGAGTACTTATATACAGGTAAATACATGACTTTTGCTAAGAAAGAATAAGGTATCCGGATTACACGAGTCCTCAATCTCAAAAATCTACAGGGCATCGTGGAAAGGGCTAAAAATAATCAGAGTTTCGTTGCAGGATCTATGTAATGAGAGTCCTAATATACAAGAAAATACATGGCCCCTAGCCAAGGAAGAAAAAGAATCAGGGTTATAGCAGTCCTCAATCCTAAAAATCAACAGGACATCTGCTGTGGGCTAAAAAACAATCAGGGTTTAGAATCTGCAATTTAGGTAATAGCAGTCCTCATATACAGAATCTACACGATCTCTTGCTAAGGG
>NW_007145269.1:0-1240 GCF_000164805.1 Carlito syrichta
TAAACGGAATCTACAGGTCCTCTGATAAGGTTTAATCAGCATTCTGGGCTTCTGGGTCCTTACATTTTTCAGAGCAACTTGCTCCAGGGATACGCTAAAGTCTGTCATTACAGATCCTCATGAACATTCTGGTCCTCTTGTTAGTTGTAATCAAGGATCTTTGCCCTACAAATCCTTTTGTTTCCTAGGAACATCTATGACCATAATCTTATTCCCCAGAACCCAAGTTATATTGGTACAAAATTCCTCGATTCAGGTGATCTCAAACTACAGAAAATTCTTGTGGGCGGGCAGGTCGGAATTGGGATGTTGGGTTTGGAAGATTCCACATTTTGGGGAGGTCTTGTGAAGGGGTACCAGGAATCTTGGATTCCAGTTCCCAAAGCACATTATGGGCGTCTTTCTCTTGATATCCAAACAACTGGAATTCTCGGTCACCAGGATCTGTCTTGGCATCCTGCAGAGTGAAGCAGGAACCTGGTTATGGGAGTCGTCATATACAGGAAAGTACACGTCATATTGCAAAGGAAGTATGAGGAATCTTGGTTACATAAGTCCTCAATCCAAAAACTACACGCTGTCTTCCTAAGAGGTAACCACGAATTAGGTTTTTGAAGTAGGAATCAGGGTAATGGAAGTCCTCATATACCGGAAACCTCACTGTCTATTGCTAAGTAAGAATAAGGAACCTGCATTACTCGTGTCGTGAATCCCATAAAAACATCAGGTCGTCTTGCTACGGGCTAAACACGAATCAGGGTGTTTTAAGCATGAATAAGGAAATGGGGTCCTTATATACAGGCAACTACATGACCTTTTGCTAAGAAAGAATAAGGAATCAGGGTTACACGAGTCCTCAAACCCAAAATTCGACATGGCATCTTGAAATGGGCTAAAAAAGAATCAGAGTTTCGAAGCTGGATCTACATAATGAGAGTCCTAATATACAGGAAAATACACGGCCCCTTGCCAAGGAAGAAAAAGAATCGGGATTATAGCAGTCCTCAGTCCTAAAAATCAACAGGCCATCTGCTGTGGTCTAAGAAAGAATCAGGTTTAGAAGCTAGAACATAGGTAATAGCAGTCTTCATATACAGAATCTACACGATCTCTAGCTAAGGAGAAAATAGAAACCTGTTTTACACGATCCCTCCGTCACAATATCTACATGACATCTTGTTAAGGGCTAAAAGAATCAGATTTCCAAACAGGATTCTGGGGAGAGGGAGTCCTCATATAC
>NW_007145270.1:0-659 GCF_000164805.1 Carlito syrichta
GTCGTGAATCCCATAAAAATATCAGGTCGTCTTGCTACGGGCTAAACACGAATCAGGGTGTTTTAAGCATGAATAAGGAAATGGGGTCCTTATATACAGGCAACTACATGACCTTTTGCTAAGAAAGAATAAGGAATCAGGGTTACACGAGTCCTCAAACCCAAAATTCGACATGGCATCTTGAAATGGGCTAAAAAAGAATCAGAGTTTCGAAGCTGGATCTACATAATGAGAGTCCTAATATACAGGAAAATACACGGCCCCTTGCCAAGGAAGAAAAAGAATCGGGGTTATAGCAGTCCTCAGTCCTAAAAATCAACAGGCCATCTGCTGTGGTCTAAGAAAGAATCAGGTTTAGAAGCTAGAACATAGGTAATAGCAGTCTTCATATACAGAATCTACACGATCTCTAGCTAAGGAGAAAATAGAAACCTGTTTTACACGATTCCTCCGTCACAATATCTACATGACATCTTGTTAAGGGCTAAAAAGAATCAGGGTTTCCAAACAGGATTCTGGGGAGAGGGAGTCCTCATATACAGGACACTACACAGCGCCTCACTAAGGAAGAATAAGGAATCTGTGATACCCAATTCCCAATCCGAAAAATTCTCAGGGAGTCTTGCTACGGGATAAATAAGAATTAGGGCTTCGAGCTG
>NW_007145271.1:0-1180 GCF_000164805.1 Carlito syrichta
AGGAATCTGTGATACCCAATTCCCAATCCGAAAAATTCTCAGGGAGTCTTGCTACGGGATAAATAAGAATTAGGGCTTCGAGCTGGTCTCATTTTTCGGAGATATTTGACTTGTGGGTATTATGAATCAGTCATTTCAGTACTCCAGCAACATTCTGGTCCTCTCGAGAGTTATAAACGGGTATCTGGTAGTACAAGTCCTTAGGTTCCTTGGGACAACTAAGGCCAGATTCCCGGAGCAAAATTATCTTCTTGCCATATTTTGATGTAACTCTGATCATAAGATGAACTTGGTAATCCTTATATTTCCGTTTATATTTTATTTGGAGCAGGCTGATTGTTTTGCAGTTGCCAAATATTTAGCACGAATTATTAAAATGTAACCAGGAATCATGGATTCCAGGTCCCTAGGAAACATCTGGGCATCTGCATTTTTGTATACAGACTTTTGGAATCCACATAGGGAAAATCAGGGCATCTTGTTGAGAACGGAAAGGGAATCCGGTTCTTGGAGTTCTCAATCGCCTAAATAGACAAGATCTCGTCATAAGGCAATCGCAGGGACTTTTCCTAAGAAAAAATATGGAATCTGGGTGACATGTGTTCTCAATCCCCAAAAAACGACACGGCGTCTTCCTAATGTTTAAACAAGCATCAGGGTTTTGATGCATGTATCTGGGAAATGGAGTACTCATATACAGGCAACTGCACGGCTGTTGCTAAAAATAAGGAATCTGGGTTATATGAGTCCTCAGTCCTGAAAGTCTACAGGACATCTTGCTGACGGCTAAAGAAGAATCAGGGATTGGAGGCATGAATGTGGGTAATAGCAGTCCTCATAAACAGGAAACTACAGGGCCTGTTGCTAAGAATAAAGAAGAAATCTGTTTTCCACGGTACATCTATCAAAAAATCTACATGGCGCCTTACTAAGGGCTAAACAAATCAGAGTTTTGAAACAGGAATCTGGGGAAAGAGAGTCTTCATATACAGGACACTACACGGCCTCTAACTAAGGAAGAATAAAGAATCTTTGTTGTACGAGTACTCAATCCATAAAATTCCCAGGGTGTCTTTTTATGAAACAAACAAGAAACAGGGCGTCAAGCTCCCCAAGAGTTTCGGAGCAATATAGCATGCGGATATTATGAATCAGTCATTTCAAGGACTCCAACAACATT
>NW_007145272.1:0-2085 GCF_000164805.1 Carlito syrichta
CGTCTTGTGAAGGCGATTCAGGAATCTTGGATTCCAGTTCCCAAAGTACATTATGGGCGTCTTTCTCTGATATACAAATAACTGGAATTCTCGATCACCAGGAACTGTCTCGGCATCCTGCAGAGTGAAGCAGGAAGCTGGGTAATGGGAGTCGTCATATACATCAAACTACACGTCATATTGCTAAGTAAGTATAAGGATCCTTGGTTACATGAATCCTCAATCCCCAAAACTACAGGCTGACTTCCTAAGAGATAACCATGAATCAAGTGTTTGAATTTGGAATCTAGGTAATGGGAGTTCTCACATAGAAAAAACTTCACTGCCTGTTGCTATCTAATAATACGGAATCTGCTTTACTCATGTTCTCAATTCGAAAAAAACTTCAGGTCGTCTTGCTATGGACTAAACACGAATAAGGGTGTTTTCAAGCATGAATCTGGGGAAATGGAGTGCTTATATACAGACAACTACATGACCTTTTGCTAAGAACGAATAAGGAATCTGGGTTACATGAGTCCTCAATCCAAAAAGTCTACAGGGCATCTTGGAAAGGGCTAAAAAAGAATCAGAGTTTCGAAGCAGGATCTATGTACAGACACTCCTAATATACAGGAAAATACACGGCCAATTGCCAAGGAAGAAAAAGAATTGGGGTTATAGCAGTCCTCAGTCCTAAAAATCAACAGGCCATCGGCTGTGGGCTAAACAAAAATCAGGGTTTAGAATCTGCAACATAAGTAAAAGCAGTCCTCATATACAGAACCTACACGATCTCTTGCTAAAGAGAAATAAGAATCCTATTTTCCACTCTTCCTCCATCACAATATCTACATGACATATTGCTAAGGACTAAACAAGAATCAGGGTTTCCAAACAGGTTTCTGGGAAAAATGAGTCCTCATATACAGGACACGACATGGCCCCTTGCTAAAGAAGAATAAGGAATCTGTGATACACTAGTCCCCAATCCCCCAAAAAAATTCTCAGGGTGTCTTGCTATGGGATAAACAAGAATCAGCGCTTCGAGCTCGTCACATGTTTTGGAGATATTTGGCTTGTGGTTATTCTGAATCAGTCATTTCAGGACTCCAGCAACATTCCTGTCCTCTTAAGTGTTGTAAACGGTTATCTGATAGTATAAGTCCATTAGGTTCCTCGGGACAACTTAGCCCAGGATTCTGGAACAAAAGTATCTTCTTACTGTATTTGGATGTAACTCTGGTCTTAAGATGAACCTGGTAATCATTTAATTTCCGTTTGTATTTTTATTTGGAGTGGGGCCGAGGATTTTGCAGTTGCCAAATAGTTAGTACGTATTATTAAATTGTAACCAGGAATCATGGATTCCACGTCCCTAGGAAACATCTGGGCATCTGCATTTTTGTATACAGAGTTTTGGTATCCACATAGACAGGGAAAATCAGGGCATCTTGCTGAGAACAGAAAGGGAATTCGGTTCTTGGAGTTCTCAATCGCCTAAATCTAAAAGGTCTCTTGATAAGGTTTAATCAGCAATCTGGGCTTCTATGTCGCCATATTTTTATGGTGTCTTTTGAAAAGGAAACCAGGAATCTTGGGTTCCAATTCCACAAGAACCATCTCGGCATATTTGTATGTAACTCTTGACTTAAGATGTACCCTTTAATCCTAAACTTCCGCTTTTGCATCACTGGATTTGGGCCTGGGTTTTGCGGTTACTGAGTATGTTGTACATATTTTTAAAGGTAGTCAAAATCACGGATTCCACGTCCCTGGAAAACAGCTAGGCATTTGTCTATTTTTATGCAGAATTTTGGAATCCAGATGCCAGGGAAAATCAGAGCATCTTACAGAGAACGAGAAGGGAATCCTGGTTGAGGGAGTCCTCCATCGCAAAAATCTATAAGGCCCCTTGATAAGGTTTAATGAGGAGTCTGGGCTCGCAGTTCCCTACATTTTGCAGAGCTACTTGCTGCGTTGATACCTAAAATCTCTCATTACACATTCCCAAGATGTTTCAGGTCCTTTTGATAATTGTAATCGAGGATCTGGACCTACAATTCCGTTAGTTTCTTATGAACATCTTCAGTCATAATCCAGTCC
>NW_007145273.1:0-733 GCF_000164805.1 Carlito syrichta
CATCCTTCGCTTCAGGTTGCCTCAAAATATAGAACTTTCTTGTGGTCTGGCTGCTAGCAATTGGGATATTGAGATTACAATGTTCCACATTTTTACAATTTCTTGTTATGGGGACCATGGGAACTTGGATTACAATTCCAAGGTACCACAGGTGAGTCTTCCTATTGATATCAAAACAACTATAAATCTACGTTCATCAGGAAATATTCAACAAATTTCTGAGAATGAAGCAGGAATCTGCGGTATGGGAGTCTTCATATACAGTAACCTACATTGCCTCTTGCTACAGAAGATTATGGAATACGGGTTACATGAGTCCTCACATCCCAAAAAACTACAGGAAGTCTTACTAAGGGAAAAAATGTATCAGGGATTTGATGCAGGAATCTGAGGAAGGAGAGTCCTCATATACAGGAAAATTCACAGCCTCTTGCTAAGGACGAATAAGGAATCTGGGTTAACATATGCTCTATCCTAAATATCTACAGGGCGTCTTGCTAAGGGCTAAACAGGAATCAGGTTTTCGGAGCAAAAATCTGGGTATTGGGAGTCTTCATGCACGGGAAACTACAGAGTCTCTTGCTAAGGAAGAATAAGATATCTCGTTTTCCCGTGTCCTCAATGCCAAAATCTACAGTCATCTTGATAATGTCTAAACAAGAATCACGATTTTGAAGCAGAATTTGGGGAATGGGAGACTTCATATGCATGAAACTACCGGGGCTCTTTCTAA
>NW_007145274.1:0-876 GCF_000164805.1 Carlito syrichta
TCTACAAAATTCGGGGCTTCGAAGTCCCCACATTTTCTGAGCTGTTCATATTTGGATATTATTAATCAGTCATTCCAGAAGACCAGCAACATTCTGGTCCTCTCGATATTTTAAAGGGTAATATGGCACTACAAGTCCATTTAGATTCTGGATCCTCTAACGCCAAATTCCAGGACACAAGTATTCATCTCGGTTCTTTTGAATGTGAGCCCTGAGTGCAGAGTTAAATCATACTCCAGAAACCTCTGGTAGTTCAGCTATTCGGAATTAGGAACTTGGGGTTAGATGTTGCACCATTTTTAGAAGGTATTTTTGGGAGGGCACCAGGATTCCTTGCTTCCAAGTCTACAGGAGCATTCTGGAGTCTTTCCTTTGGAAGCCCAGAGTCTGGACCTCCAGGGCACCGGGAAACATTTGGTCGTTTTGCTGAGAATGAAGCAGGAATCTGGGACACTATGTCTCCAGAAAGCTTCTACTCAGGTAACCAGTGTGGAACAAGGAAAATCAGTTTCCATTTGACCAGCAAACTTCTGAGTAGTTGCTAATTTTTCCTTGACTTTAGGTAGTTCTCAAACCTAAAGGTCTACAGCATATTTTTAAATGGTAATCAGGAATTTGGGAGTCCTGTTCCTCACATTTTTCAGATCTAATTCCTATATCCATACCACAAATCTGACATTACTGATCCCCAGGGATCTGCTGCTCCTCTTGTTAGTTGTAACAGAGAATCTGGCCATCTACTCCGCTTATTTTACAGGAGGCTGGGAGGCCAGATTCCACAACACAAGGAATCATTTCCCTATTTTATAATGTAATTTCTGGCTTCAGGATTTCCTCATAATTCTGAAACTACTGCTGGAATATCTGGTTGATATT
>NW_007145275.1:0-813 GCF_000164805.1 Carlito syrichta
CTCTCTCTCTCTCAGCCCATTCAGCCTTGCCTCAGATCGTGAGGCATGCCAGGGGCAGGAGAGGAGGCAACTCACAGAAACAAAGCCTGGTGAGTCCTGTCATCAAGAAGCAGGATGGATGATGTCTTGTTGGGAGCCACAGAGTCTCACTGAGCATTAGGGATCAGGGAGGGCCATGAACCCCGATGCCACTAGGATGCCTCCCCCCTTTTTCCACTTGGCACAAGAAACCAGGAAAGGCTCCTGCTGGCTCTAACAGAGGACTATGAAACCGGAACGAACACAGTTAACTTGGGAGTCTATTGTTCCTATTTTCTACGGTTTATGGTTTCTGCTTTTAAACAATTTAAGTTTAACCTTGAGTCACATTGAGGAGACTTAGTGCAAGCCACAGGTTCTCTTGATGTGATTTTAGAAATTTATAGAATAGTTTCTATAGATTAAAGAAAATTTAAGTAACCATTTTGTTATAGAAGTATGGTTAGTTAAGTTTGATTTAGGGGGACCAGTGAAGTTTGAATTAGGTCAGCTGGTGCTACAAGAGTGTAACCATAGCAGCAATTGTTTTAATAAAAGCTAGTTTGAATCAGTACAGAATAGTAGAAGTTAATAATTCACTATGGTGGTTTCGGGTTTAGATATTGAGTGATGTTAATTCAAGATGATGTAGTTGTAATACAATTAAGGGCACATAAGAAATTGGGTTGGGGAACAGTAAGCTAGCATAAGATGCAAAAAGACAATTTGTGGTTGTTCTTTCTCATGTTCTTCTTTATGTATGAAAAAACATTTGCTTGAGAGTGGGGGGTGTCG
>NW_007145276.1:0-1084 GCF_000164805.1 Carlito syrichta
GGGTTTGCATCACTTGAGACCCCAGGGCCCTGAAGGCAGCTTGGACTCAGGTGTTTGTTCCCGGAACCGGAAAAGTCTCTGCCCTTTCCTGATTTCTGCAAACTTGAGATCTTGGTCAAATCCCTTTCTGGAATGTTGGCAAACCCAGAACACAGAGACCTCCACAGCGACTCAGAGACACACAGCGTGTGCTGGGTGAGATTACAAGTGAGTTATTAGGGTCTTGAGAAAAGTTAATAGCCGATGGCTCGCACATTTGATCGATTGGTGGGGGTGGGGGGCGGGAAATCGACAGGGCTTGGAGCTGGGCCCAGAGGCTCAGGACAGGCTCTTAAAGGCTCCGGCAGCCCTGGCAATCCCGGGGTCGTGGAAGATAACAGAATTCCTGGGTGTCTCCGGATGGGCCTTTCTGCCTCTGGGATTCAACCTGTCTTCTCCCCACCCTCACTCCCACTGTTTTCTTGGCTTGGGGGGCCACGTTTTGCACGCTGGGCGAAAGGCGCCCCGGGCAAGCAGCGCTGGCGAGGGACCCAGGAACAAAGTTTGTAAACGTTTGGCCGAGCCCACGGCCCTTGGATTTAGGAATCCTATTAAAACGTTCGGTCGGAGCCGGGCTCGTAATACCACACCTTTGGGAGGCTGAGGTGAGTGGATTGCCTGAGCCCGCGGGTTCGAGACCCGCCTGGGCAGGCGAGACCTCATCTCTACAATAAATGAAAAAATAAGCCGGGTGTGGTAGCACGCACCTGTAGTTCCAGCTACTTGTAAGACTGAGGCAGAAGGATCGCCGGAGCCCAGCAGGTCAAGGCTGCGGTGGCCAGGAGCGGCCACTGCACTCCAGTCTGGACGACAGAGTGAGACTCCAACTCAAAAAAATAAAAAATAAAAAAATAAAATGAATAAAAAATAAAACGCTCGGTCGGAGCCAACTGCGTTTGTGATAATCGGCGGAATGAACTCGGCTCTGCAAAATTCAGGGACTTTCTCGTCCACCTCGTTTTGCAGGGGGGGAGGGGAGGGGAGGAGTAGGAGAGGCGGGGCGGGATCCGGGACCCGGGAGTGCCAAGTCCTCTGGGCGGCGAGG
>NW_007145277.1:0-853 GCF_000164805.1 Carlito syrichta
GACCCGCCCCCACCCTAGCCGGTGGGTGCCCGTGGCCCATGCAGGGCGGAGCCCCCCTCCTGCCCCTAACCCGACACCTGAGCTGTGGCGGTGGCTGCGGCTCCCGCGCTCGGGCAGGGCCGGGCTAGAGCCTACCGGGTACTCGCGACCAAGCCAGGTGTGCACGGATGTCGGTGCTCCCGGGGCTCGGAGGCGCCTGATGTGCCTAGCAGGTGAGGCCGCGGCCAGGGGTCACGTGCGGGGCAGGGTGGGGGGACTGTGAGCACCCGACTCGGCTCTCTGGTGGCATTTTGGGAGTGTCCGCATTCTGGAGCACTGACTGACAGGTCAGCGTGGTCCTGAGTCCGTGGTGGGGAGAGGGAACCGGGAGGGGATGCGCGAATCCGAGTGGGGGAGCAACTCTCCGTCGATTCCCACCACTGCCTTCTTCTGGGGCAGGGGCTGGTATGGGAAGCTGGGAACGGCGTGGGCGCAAGCGTAGGGTCGTCGCCTTTGTCTCCTGCGCTCGGGGACCTCGGGCGCTCCCGGCGCTGCCCACCGTATCCCTGGGAACGCTCAGGTGGCTTGGGTCGCCGTTCCCGGGATCGCCGCTCGCCAGCCCAGGAGCAGGCGCGGGGCTGCAAGGGGGCACGCGGGGGGGCGGGAACAGGTACCGCGGGCTGCCGGAACCAGAAGACCCGGGCGGACACCCAGGCCCCGCGCCCGACGCCCTGAGCCCCGGTCCCTGTGCGCCAAGCTGCCGCGCTGCTCCGGGAAGCGGCGGTCGATGGGCGGGGCTGGTGCACGGGTTTGTGGGTGGCACGGAGTCCCAGATGGGTGCCCGGCCCCTGCCTGCCCCGCTCACCTGCTGGGA
>NW_007145278.1:0-3269 GCF_000164805.1 Carlito syrichta
ATATGATTTTCTACCCCACATTCACTGTCTGTGTTTGCAGCATTCATATTTAAAACTTTGTTAAGTTTGGTTTTTGTTGTCCCATAATGACTATGTTATGTTGTGTAAAGGTTAAGCAAACAAGCTTTCCTAAGTAAGCCTTGGGCTGGATCGGTAAACTAAAAGGGATAATGTAACCCTTTGTCTGCCGGCTCAGGTTACTTCATAAGCAGAGACTGTATGGACCTAACTTATCTAACATTCTACTCCACCCATTACGTGGGTTTCTGTCAATCACAGGCAGCACCCACCAACACCAAGTATTCCCGTACCCATTAGGAGAAATTACCCAATCATGTAAAATCAAGTTTGGAGTTCTTTCCCCTCCCTCTGTAATTGTGCATAAAAACTGCTTGCCATTGTGAATCGGGGCTCTGGTCCCTGAAGCTGCTGCTTCGGGCGTGAGCCCAGACTTGAGCCTGAATAAAGACCCTCGTGTGTTTGCATTAGAGCTGGCTCTTTGTGGTCTCTATATCTCTCTCGTTAGAGTCCCGGGTTCAACACTCCAAGCACAGCACCCAATGTGTTTACATTATTTGAGCAAGGAGTTCATCCTCCCAGCACCCCAGGTGAAGGGCTGTGCCCTGAAGAAAAAGAAGATGGGTCTTTTGTTTGGTGTACCCCTCCTCCCTGCCCTCCACAAACTCATGAGTCAGTGGAGACAGATATGGCCAGGAAATCTGCAGCAGGTTATTTGGACCAAATAAGCCCCTCTGGGCTCCTCCCTGGGCACACAATCCCTGTTACAGGACACTTGGGCCTTCCACATCCATTTTCACCTGATCTTTCCAGTCACACTCTCCTTGTATCCCTAAGGAGGGTCCCTGGGGCACCAGGTACTACAGCCTCCCTGGTACATCAGCCTCCCCATAGGGGCTCTACCTTGAGTTTACAGGGCAGGAGTCCAGGATTCTGGGCAAATTAGCTCAGTCAGAATCCAAAGCAGAGCCTGATCCCCCAGAACCCTTCCTGGCAGGAGACACACCCTCAAGCCCCACAAACCCCCAACTGAGCCTTGCTTTACACAAGTCCCCACCACTCACAGGGACTGGTGGGGATACCAGAACTCTAACCTGTGGGAGTCTAGCCCATAGTGGAGGACAAAAGCAAGTATGCTAAAACACTGTTTTCCTATAAAATTCCATTTACAGAAGAATCTTCCAGTCTCCCACTCAATTCCTGGTACCTTTTTCGGCATTTCACACTTTCTCTCCCATCTTTCTCCTTGTCCCTGATGAAATATCAAATGCAATTCTGTCTTGGAATCCCTTCCCCCTTTCTCTGGGCTGCATTCCTCACAGGTTAGATAGCCCCCACCCCCACCTCTGCCCCAAGCAGGTCACCAGTTGACCTCTATATGCCGGTGGATGGACTAAGCACTGGAATAAAGAAATGAATGAATAGGAACCTCCTTGAAACTTCCCAAATATAAACAGAGCTTTCCAAAACAAACCATATCTGGAGACAGCAGGCAGAAAGCTCGCCTCCATCCCCCCCACCCATGGGATCTAATTTGTTAAAAGCAACCGAGTACTATCCGCAGAGTCAATGAGGATGGCCTTGACAGGCAAAATCATTTATTCACAGAGTTATTTTCATATTTGTATTCCACCATCCTTCCTTAGAGGCCCGAGGAGGCACTAAGGTCACCCCCTCATTTTTCCTCCTTAAAAAACAAGGAATTTCCCACTTAATAAAGGAACCCATTGGTTTTAGAATACCTCTTGCTGGGAGTTCCAGCATTCAGACACCACTGATAATGACTGTCTAATTCCCACCAAGACAAGGGTCTCCTTCCCGCCTCCTTTAAGGACAGTGACTTATAGGATAAACGTCCACAACAGTCACCTATCAACAATGTGATCACAGCAATGCCCTGAACTCACACTCCCCTTAACTAACCCAGAAGGCCCCAAGTCCCCTCCCCTCAGTCCAACTCAGGTCTCTAAAAGTAGTTGCCTGGAGAGGGTAAGAGAGAGTGCTTGAAACCAGTGAGGCTCATGCTGTGCCTGCATGCAGTAGGATTTCACTAATTATTATCTGATTCAAACGGGAGAGGGCCTAGGTCAAGGCTGATGTACATCCTGCTCCTTTTAGGGCACAGAACCTCCCGCCCGGTGGGCAAAGTCCCAGGTCAAAGCCCAAGTCGACATCAGACGCTGGACCCCACCGGGGAAATTACCTCTCTGCACCTCCAAGCTTAATTAGCTAACTGGCCTCAAAGAGGTCACAAAAACTCGCAATTTTCCACCTTGAATTTCCTCTGCGCAGAAACCATTTTATTTTCAGATGGCCTTGGAGGACTCTCAGGACCCTGTTCGGGCTGTGACACCCGGGGTTCCAGGTGTGTGGCTCAGAGGCCCACCAGCTGAGCCCCGCTCCTCCTCAGTTCTACACTCCCCCGAGGGCCCCCTTAAAAGTTCAGCATTGAAACCCATGGGCACAAGGACTCACTTACCCTGTGGGCGTCCCCAGCCAGGCAGAAACGTGAAACTTCCCGCTTGCCCACTCACTTGGGCAGGGAGCTGCGGTCATCCAAAGGATCCGCACCGAACGATCCAAACTCGGGCGACGAGGTCCACTGCGGGCCCTGCACCCACCCCCCACCCAGGCGGCAAGACCACCGCAGGCATCGCTCCCTCCAAACTCTGGCGTCGAGGTCCAACGTTGCTTCCCATCCTCCGATCGCGTCGGCGAGATCCACAGTGGGCTCTCTACTCTCCAAACTCTGGCAGCGAGACCACCACGGATCCCGCACCCTCTGAACCCGGGTGGCAGGACCCACGGCACCCCACCCACCTCCGATCCCGGCGGCGAGGCCTGCCGCTGTGGTCGAACCTGCTGTGTGAGACTGGCGGCCACAGCTGGGGCGGCGAGTGCACGGGGAGCGTCAGTGGGCGCGCTCTCTTGGCCCAGCACCAGGGACGTCTGGGCGAAAGTTGCCACGGTAACTCTAGCGTCCGGAGCGCGTGGGTGCCAGGCGCCTACATAATTCAGAGTTGCGAAGGCCAACCTGAACCCGGGCGGCAGGACCCGGGCGGCTCCCAGCAGGTGAGCGGGGCAGGCAGGGGCCGGGCACCCATCTGGGACTCCGTGCCACCCACAAACCCGTGCACCAGCCCCGCCCATCGACCGCCGCTTCCCGGAGCAGCGCGGCAGCTTGGCGCACAGGGACCGGGGCTCAGGGCGTCGGGCGCGGGGCCTGGGTGTCCGCCCGGGTCTTCTGGTTC
>NW_007145278.1:4499-5587 GCF_000164805.1 Carlito syrichta
ATTCATCACTTTTGTTTGATTAAAAAATATGATGTTGAATCACTTTCTTTTTTAACAGTTTAATTTATATCACAAGTAGTGGTGGAAAAATTCAAAGCTCTTATTTTCCACAGCCTTTATACTTCTGCCACTTAGTTGAATGTAATTGATGATATACCAGCATTTTCAGGTTAAAAGTTTTAGAAAATGGGTCAATGCTATGAGCTTTTTTATTTCAATATTATCCTTCCATTTTCCATATGCACCCGCTGAATTTTTTTTAACATAAAGAATATAAAATAAGATCAACTTAGATTAAAAATATCCTGAGTACAGAGGATGGGGCAAGATGGCGACGGCATAGGTGAACTGGTGAGATTCTCTGAACAGACCAAGACTGCAAACTGCTGAATAGACAGACTGTAAAGCAGAGGGAAAAGTGAACAAAACCAGAAGACCCTCATAAGGAAGAACAGGTCATTGCAGAAGAGAAATAAAAGCAACCCCACCTTCCCTCAAAAACAGAATTGAAGAGGGGGAGGGAAAGGGGTAAAGGGAGAAAAATCTACAGAAATGAAGAAAAACCAAAGGAAGAGTATGGGTCTCTCCCAGATGCCTGGGAGAGCAGACACTGAGAAAATTGACTTTGGAATACAAACAATGAAAAGTCCCCAGAATGAAGGGTCTCAAAATGCAAATGTAGATATCAAAACAATAATGGAGAGATTAAAAAGAATTGAGGAGACACAAGAAGAAACTAGGAAGGAGCTGATATCTGAGATAACAGTAATAAAGAATACTGTGAATGAAATAAATAACAAATTGATAAGCATGGAAAGCAGAATTACCCAAGCAGAAGAAAGAATCTCAGAGCTTGAGGACCAAAATATAGAAATAACCCAAACTCTTAAAAACACAGAAAATAAGCTAAAAAAGACAGAACAAAACCTTCAAGAGATGAGTGACTACCTCAAGAGGCCTAACCTAAGAATAATCGGACTCCCTGAGGCAGAAAGAGAAACAGAGACCACATTGGAACAAACTTTCCACGAGATCCTTCAAGAAAATTTCCCTCATCTAATCAGTGATACAAAAATCAAACACAAGAG
>NW_007145279.1:0-768 GCF_000164805.1 Carlito syrichta
CACCACTCAGGCTGTTTAGAGCCTGCCCTTTGGAACTTTGGAGCTCTGGAACTCCGGGTCCACCCTGGTTGAGGCACTCAGCGTGAGACCCCAAATCAGAGGACCCAGACAAGCGGAGAAAAACAGACCTGCTTAAACTGCCTTGCCATTCTCCAGGCAGAGACTTCCATTGCCCTGCCCACCTATCAACAAACTTTACCTCATGTCCTAAGGCCAGGTATTGCAGCGTGTGGGGAAGTTTTGGGTCCCTGCTCCCTCCAACTCTCTCCCTGGCCCGGCACCCGGCACCGCAGGTCGCACAGGGAGGCTCTGAGCACCTGCCCCTCAGAGACACCGGTTCAATTACTGGCTGAATACTCTGTAGGGTCCCAGTGCCACTCTCGTCATTTACAGCCTGGCTTTTGGAACTTTGGAGCTCTGGAACTCCGGGTCCACCCTGGCTGAGACACTCAGCATGAGACCCCAAGCCAGAGGACCCAGACAAGCGGAGAAAAACAGATCTGCTTAAACTGTCTTGCCATTCTCCAGGCAGAGACTTCCATTGCCCCGCCCACCTATCAACAAACTTTACCTCAGCTCCTAAGGCAACAGTGTGAAACAGGAGACAAAGCCCCACCCCTATGCTACAACGAAAAACAAAAGGGAGAGGCTGGAATCGGAGATCACAGAAGTGGCTCTAGTCTGATCGCTTATTTTGACCTATGATTTTATCATTGAAACTGTTGGTCTAGATTACGTTTGGTGTTTACCTTCTGACTTATACTGTTT
>NW_007145280.1:0-758 GCF_000164805.1 Carlito syrichta
CAGGACCCAGACAAGTGGAGAAAAACAGATCTGCTTAAACTGCCTTGCCATTCTCCAGGCAGAGACTTCCATTGCCCTGCCCACCTATCAACAAACTTTACCTCATTTTCTAAGGCCAGGTATTGCAGCGTGCGGGGAAGTTCTGGGTCCCTACTCCCTCCAGCTCTCTCCCCGGCCCGGCACCCGGCACCGCAGGTCGCACAGGGAGGCTCTGAGCACCTGCCCCTCAGAGACACCGGTTCCATTACTGGCTGAATACTCTGTAGGGTCCCAGTGCCACTCTCGTCATTTACAGCCTGCCTTTTGGAACTTTGGAGCTCTGGAACTCCGGGTCCACCCTGGCTGAGGCACTCAGCGTGAGACCCCAAGCCAGAGGACCCAGACAAGCGGAGAAAAACAGATCTGCTTAAACTACCTTGCCATTCTCCAGGCAGAGACTTCCATTGCCCCACCCACCTAGCAACAAACTTTACCTCAGCTCCTAAGGCAACAGTGTGAAACAGGAGACAAAGCCCCACCCCTATGCTGCAACGAAAAACAAAAGGGAGAGGCTGGAATCGGAGATCACAGAAGTGACTCTAGTCTGATCGCTTATTTTGACCTATGATTTTATCATTGAAACTGTTGGTCTAGATTACGTTTGGTGTTTACCTTCTGACTTATACTGTTTCTTGATTTTTTTGGCCTGTCTCTGTTTAGCTATCAGTATTCTTTAGGAATCTTTCTTACCTGTCTTTTTTCACTTCTTCCCAGCCCTG
>NW_007145281.1:0-820 GCF_000164805.1 Carlito syrichta
CAGCCTGCCTTTTGGAACTTTGGAGCTCTGGAACTCCCGGGTCCACCCTGGCTGAGGCACACAGCGTGAGACCCCAAGCCAGAGGACCCAGACAAGCGGAGAAAAACAGACCTGCTTAAACTGCCTTGCCATTCTCCAGGCAGAGACTTCCATTGCCCCGCCCACCTAGCAACAAACTTTACCTCAGCTCCTAAGGCAACAGTGTGAAACAGGAGACAAAGCCCCACCCCTATGCTGCAACGAAAAACAAAAGGGAGAGGCTGGAATCGGAGATCACAGAAGTGACTCTAGTCTGATCGCTTATTTTGACCTATGATTTTATCATTGAAACTGTTGGTCTAGATTAGGTTTGGTGTTTACCTTCTGACTTATACTGTTTCTTGATTTTTTTGGCCTGTCTCTGTTTAGCTATCAGTATTCTTTAGGGAATCTTTCTTACCTGTCTTTTTTCACTTCTTCCCAGCCCTGCGTCTCTCTCTCACCTGATAGTTGGTATGTATATCTGTTTTCCCTCTTGCACTTCTCCCTTTCACTTATTTTGACTTATGATTTTATCATTGTAACTGTTAGTTTAGATCACGTCTGTTGTTGACCTTCTGACCTACACTCTCTCGATTTTATTGACCTGTGTCTGTGTAGCTATCAGTACTCCTTAGGCAATCTTTCTTACGTGTCTTTCTTCACTTCTTCCCGATCCTGTGACTGTTTTTCACATGATAGCTGGTATGTATATCTGTTATCCCTCTCGCACTTCTCTCTTTCGCTCATTTTGACTTATGATTTTATCATGTAACTGTTGGTTTAGATCACGTTTGTTGTT
>NW_007145282.1:0-920 GCF_000164805.1 Carlito syrichta
CCAGAGGACCCAGACAAGCGGAGAAAAACAGACCTGCTTAAACTGCCTTGCCATTCTCCAGGTAGAGACTTCCATTGCCCCGCCCACCTAGCAACAAACTTTACCTCAGCTCTTAAGGCAACAGTGTGAAACAGGAGACAAAGCCCCACCCCTATGCTGCAACGAAAAACAAAAAGGAGAGGCTGGAATCGGAGATCACAGAAGTGACTCTAGTCTGATCGCTTATTTTGACTTATGATTTTATCATTGAAACTGTTGGTCTAGATTACGTTTGGTGTTTACCTTCTGACTTATACTGTTTCTTGATTTTTTTGGCCTGTCTCTGTTTAGCTATCAGTATTCTTTAGGGAATCTTTCTTACCTGTCTTTTTTCACTTCTTCCCAGCCCTGTGTCTCTCTCTCACCTGATAGTTGGTATGTATATCTGTTTTCCCTCTTGCACTTCTCTCTTTCACTTATTTTTGACTTATGATTTTATCATTGTAACTGTTAGTTTAGATCACGTCTGTTGTTGACCTTCTGACCTACACTGTCTCTCGATTTTATTGACCTGTGTCTGTGTAACTATCAGTACTCCTTAGGGAATCTTTCTTACGTGTCTTTCTTCACTTCTTCCCTATCCTGTGACTGTTTTTCACCTGATAGCTGGTATGTATATCTGTTATCCCTCTCGCACTTCTCTCTTTCGCTCATTTTGACTTATGATTT
The DNA here is from genome assembly GCF_000164805.1 of Carlito syrichta. Taxonomy (NCBI): domain Eukaryota; kingdom Metazoa; phylum Chordata; class Mammalia; order Primates; family Tarsiidae; genus Carlito; species Carlito syrichta. The sequence goes on from NW_007145282.1 coordinate 709, forward strand.
TATCATTGTAACTGTTGGTTTAGATCACGTTTGTTGTTTACCTTCTGACTTACACTGTTTCTCGATTTTATTGCCCTGTCTCTGTGTTGCTTCAGTACTCTTTAGTACTATGTAGCTATCAGTACTCTTTCTTATGTGTCTTTCTTCACCTCTTCCCAGCCCTGTGTCTCGTTCTCACCTGATAGATGGTATGTATATCTGTTTTCCCTCTC
>NW_007145283.1:0-738 GCF_000164805.1 Carlito syrichta
CTGTTTAGCTATCAGTATTCTTTAGAGAATCTTTCTTATCTGTCTTTTTTCACTTCTTCCCAGCCCTGTGTCTCTCTCTTACCTGATAGTTGGTATGTATATCTGTTTTCCCTCTTGCACTTCTCTCTTTCACTTATTTTTACTTATGATTTTATCATTGTAACTGTTAGTTTAGATCACGTCTGTTGTTAACCTTCTGACCTACACTGTCTCTCGATTTTATTGACCTGTGTCTGTGTAGCTATCAGTACTCCTTAGGCAATCTTTCTTACGTGTCTTTCTTCATTTCTTCCCTATCCTGTGACTGTTTTTCACCTGATAGCTGGTATGTATATCTGTTTTCCCTCTCGCACTTCTCTCTTTCGCTCATTTTGACTTATGATTTTATCATTGTAACTGTTGGTTTATATCACGTTTGTTGTTTACCTTCTGACTTACACTGTTTCTCGATTTTATTGCCCTGTCTCTGTGTTGCTTCAGTACTCTTTAGTACTATGTAGCTATCAGTACTCTTTCTTACGTGTCTTTCTTCACCTCTTCCCAGCCTTGCGTCTCGTTCTCACCTGATAGGTGGTATGTATATCTGTTTTCCCTCTCGCGCTTCTCTCTTTCTAACTCCCTATTGACCCCCCCTTCCTCCATTATTTTCCTCTTCTATATGCCCCCTTTTTAAATCTAGGGACCAAGACTGCAAAGTGCTGAATAGACAGACTGTAAAGTAGAGGGAAAAGGAACAAA
>NW_007145284.1:0-806 GCF_000164805.1 Carlito syrichta
ATTTTATTGACCTGTGTCTGTGTAGTATCAGTACTCCTTAGGCAATCTTTCTTACGTGTCTTTCTTCACTTCTTCCCGATCCTGTGACTGTTTTTCACCTGATAGCTGGTATGTATATCTGTTATCCCTCTCGCACTTCTCTCTTTCGCTCATTTTGACTTATGATTTTATCATTGTAACTGTTGGTTTAGATCACGTTTGTTGTTTACCTTCTGACTTACACTGTTTCTTGATTTTATTGCCCTGTCTCTGTGTTGCTTCAGTACTCTTTAGTACTATGTAGCTATCAGTACTCTTTCTTACGTGTCTTTCTTCACCTCTTCCCAGCCCTGTGTCTCGTTCTCACCTGATAGATGGTATGTATATCTGTTTTCCCTCTCGCACTTCTCTCTTTCTAACTCCCTATTGACCCCCCCTTCCTCCATTATTTTCCTCTTCTATATGCCCCATTTTAAATCTAGGGACCAAGACTGCAAACTGCTGAATAGACAGACTGTAAAGCAGAGGGAAAAGTGAACAAAACCAGAAGACCCTCATAAGGAAGAACAGGTCATTGCAGAAGAGAAATAAAAGCAACCCCACCTTCCCTCAAAAACAGAATTGAAGAGGGGGAGGGAAAGGGGTAAAGGGAGAAAAATCTACAGAAATGAAGAAAAACCAAAAGAAGAGTATGGGTCTCTCCCAGACGCCTGGGAGAGCAGACACTGAGAAAATTGATTTTGGAATACAAACAATGAAAAGTCCCCAGAATGAAGGGTCTCAAAATGCAAATGTAGATATCAAAACAATAATGGAGAGACTAAAAA
>NW_007145285.1:0-819 GCF_000164805.1 Carlito syrichta
CCAGTACTCTTTAGTACTATGTAGCTATCAGTACTCTTTCTTACGTGTCTTTCTTCACCTCTTCCCAGCCCTGTGTCTCATTCTCACCTGATAGATGGTATGTATATCTGTTTTCCCTCTCGTGCTTCTCTCTTTCTAACTCCCTATTGACCCCCCCTTCCTCCATTATTTTCCTCTTCTATATGCCCCATTTTTAAATCTAGGGACCAAGACTGCAAACTGCTGAATAGACAGACTGTAAAGCAGAGGGAAAAGTGAACAAAACCAGAAGACCCTCATAAGGAAGAACAGGTCATTGCAGAAGAGAAATAAAAGCAACCCCACCTTCCCTCAAAAACAGAATTGAAGAGGGGGAGGGAAAGGGGTAAAGGGAGAAAAATCTACAGAAATGAAGAAAAACCAAAAGAAGAGTATGGGTCTCTCCCAGACGCCTGGGAGAGCAGACACTGAGAAAATTGATTTTGGAATACAAACAATGAAAAGTCCCCAGAATGAAGGGTCTCAAAATGCAAATGTAGATATCAAAACAATAATGGAGAGATTAAAAAGAATTGAGGAGACACAAGAAGAAACTAGGAAGGAGCTGATATCTGAGATAACAGTAATAAAGAATACTGTGAATGAAATAAATAACAAATTGATAAGCATGGAAAGCAGAATTAACCAAGCAGAAGAAAGAATCTCAGAGCTTGAGGACCAAAATATAGAAATAACCCAAACTCTTAAAAACACAGAAAATAAGCTAAAAAAGACAGAACAAAACCTCCAAGAGATGAGTGACTACCTCAAGAGGCCTAACCTAAGAATAATCGGACTCCG
>NW_007145286.1:0-744 GCF_000164805.1 Carlito syrichta
ATGCTTTTTTCTTTACCCAGATTGAAAGTCATCAGGTAAGGCCTAGAAAAATTACATTTTTCTTTTCTGGAAAAGTTTTTGTCTTTACCTAAGGTATCTTACCTCTGCTGTCAGAAGGTAAACATCCAAATAACTAGTCCAGATGAAAAGTATTAATGGGAAACTGAAAATTGTTTTAGTCAATCAACCAACATATTTATGAATTGAGCATTTACTACGAGTTCTGCGTTTGGGATTTTGTAGACAAGTGTGAGATTCTTTTATGTACTTATTTGTTTTAAAAATGTATTTTAAAGATGTGGGGTGCAATTCAGAGTTCGGTGGATAAGTGGTCATTGTACAGGTGAACTTTGGGTGTCCTTTTGGTCCTCACTTGGCCTGGTTTGAGATCATATTAATGTTATATGCCCCTCCCACCAGCAGTTTCCTTCTATTGCCAATCCCCTTCTTATAGTATTACGATAAATGTTCGGGGTCCACTTATGAGTGAGAACATGTGGTATCTATTTATAATGTAATTAAGGGGTTAAAAAATCACATTGCTCAATTCATGAAAAAGTCGCCTTATATCACAATCAACCATTTGTGGATCTCTCATTATGCAGAGTTTATTTTATAAGATGCCCAGATAAATACGTCCCTAAACTACCACTAGCAAACAAAGATGGCTCTCATATCTGACAGCTGTTTGGGGCTTAGTTTGATTTTAGCTCTACCTCTCCTGAAATTTATAGATATGATTGT
>NW_007145287.1:0-778 GCF_000164805.1 Carlito syrichta
AATTACATTTTTCTTTTCTGGAAAGTTTTTGTCTTTACCTACGGAATCTTACCTCTGCTGTCAAAAGGTAAACATCCAAATAACTAGCCCAGATGAAAAGTATTAATGGGAAACTGAAAATTGTTTTAGTCAATCAACTAACATATTTATGAATTGAGCATTTACTACGAGTTCTGCGTTTGGGATTTTGTAGACAAGTGTGAGATTCTTTTATGTACTTATTTGTTTTAAAAATGTATTTTAAAGATGTGGGGTGCAATTCAGAGTTCGGTGGATAAGTGGTCATTGTACAGGTGAACTTTGGGTGTCCTTTTGGTCCTCACTTGGCCTGGTTTGAGATCATATTAATGTTATATGCCCCTCCCACCAGCAGTTTCCTTCTATTGCCAATCCCCTTCTTATAGTATTATGATAAATGTTCGGGGTCCACTTATGAGTGAGAACATGTGGTATCTATTTATAATGTAATTAAGGGGTTAAAAAATCACATTGCTCAATTCATGAAAAAGTCGCCTTATATCACAATCAACCATTTGTGGATCTCTCATTATGCAGAGTTTATTTTATAAGATGCCAAGATAAATAAGGTCCCTAAACTACCACTAGCAAACAAAGATGGCTCTCATATCTGACCGGCTGTTTGGGGCTTATGTTTGAATTTTAGCTCTACCTCTCCTGATAATTTATAGATATGATTGTTCCTATATCTATGAAATGTAGACAGTGTATACTCTGCAAATTATCAAAGACATTTACAGCTTCATCCACATATCCTCTT
>NW_007145288.1:0-809 GCF_000164805.1 Carlito syrichta
TCACATAACTAGACGCCTAATTGCTAGTCAGCTGACTTAACTAGCTACATACATACACAGCCCACTGGCTTGCCAGCATACTTAACTATGTAACTACCTAACTCACCTGCTGGCCAGCGAGCTGACTTAACAAGGTGACTTAACTAGCTAGTCAGATTATCTAAATAGCTGGCTTAACTAGCTAGCTACCTACCTACTCTGCTGATTTAACTAGCTACTTTAACTAGCTAGCTCCCTAGCTAGCTATCATATACCTAGCTGACTTAACTAGCTGACTTAACTAGCTAGATACCTGACATATCTAGCTAAATTTACTAGCTAGCTAACTAGCTAGCCAACTGAATAAACTAGATGAAATAACTAGTGAGCCAGCTGTCTATGCATCTGACATAACTAGCTTTTGAATAGCTAGTCAGCTGGCTAGACAACTCACTAAACGAGCTGAGTTAACTAGCTAGCCAGCTGGTTAGCCAGCTGACTAAACTAGCTGACTTAACTGACTTGCCAGCTGGAAATCCAGCTGACTTTATTGCCTACCTAGCTAGCGAGCAGCCTAGCCAGCTGACTCAACTAGCTGACTTAACGAAGTAGCCAGCTGTCTAGCCAACAGACTTAACTAGCTTGCTACCTAGCTAGACAGCTGGATAGCCAGGTGACTAAACTAGGTGCAATAACAAGATAGTCTTATGGCTAGCCAGCTCACTTAATTAGCTACCTACCTACATAGCCTGGTGGCTTGCCAGCTGAGTTAACCACCTAACTACCTAGCTAACATGCTGGTCAGCAAGCTGACTTAACTGCGTGACTTA
>NW_007145289.1:0-740 GCF_000164805.1 Carlito syrichta
GATTCTAAACCCTGATTGTTGTTTAACCCACAGCAGATGGCCTGTTGATTTTAAGGACTGAGGACTGCTGTAACCCCGATTCTTTTTCTTCCTTGGCAAGGGGCTGTGTATTTTCCTGTATATTAGGACTCTCATTAGATACATCCTGCTTCGAAACTCTGATTCTTTTTAGAACATTCCAAGATGCTCTGTAGATTTCTGGGATTGAGGACTCGGGTAACCCAGTTTCCTTATTCTTTCTTATCAAAAGATCCTGTAGTTGCCTGTAAATAAGGACTCCATTTTCCAGATTCATGCTCGAAAACACCATGATTCGTGTTTAGCCCATAGCAAGGTGACATTAAGCTTCTTTGGGATTGAGGACCCGAGTAACGAAGATTCCTTATTCTTACTTAGCAATAGGCAGTGAAGTTTCCTGTATGTGAGGACTTCCATTACCCAGATTCCTACTTCAAAAATCTGATTCGTGGTTACCACTTAGGAAGACGGCCTGTAGTTTTGGACTGAGTACTCATGAAAGGAAGATTCCTTATACTTCCTTACCAATATGACGTGAGGTTTCCTGTATATGACGACCTCCATTACCCAGCTTCCTGCTTCATTCTGCAGGATGCCAAGACAGTTCGTGTAGACAGAGGATTCCAGTTTTTTGGATATCAAGAGAAAGACGTCCATAATGTTCTTTGGGAAATGGAATCCAAGATTCCTGGTTTCCCTTCACAAGATCTCCCCAAAATGTG
>NW_007145290.1:0-5702 GCF_000164805.1 Carlito syrichta
GCTCTGCAACAATGTCTCAGATTAATCTGATACTTTTTATCCACAAGCCTTGAAAATCATGCACACACACAAAAAGATACCATTGGGAGCCCTATGTTTATAAACCAAAATAACATGGAGATTTTTAAAGAAGTATTTCGGCTCCTCATTCATATAAAAATTTAGATAATTGAAAATTCTAGAAAACTGACTTTGATGCTAGTGAAGCAATGTTCAAATCCTGAGAGACAAACGGCTAAAAGGCTGGAAAATAATATGAAAAACATCCAGAAGTGTCTAAACCAAAGAACGTGATGAAATATTATTAGCTTGTGCTATGACCAAACTCCAACAAGTCTCTGTGACCATGGTAATAAAAGACTACATCGTGGGGAACCCCCTCAGGGACCTCCCACTGTCAGAGCTCTTCTGTCCTCTCAATAACTTCTGCTTGAAAACAAAAAGACTACATTGCCCAGTGGATTCTTGAATGGCCACTTACACCTAGAGACGTTATTGGATAGGTGTGAACACCTTGCTTCCTTCAATTCTTGGGAATTAAAATTCACCATGTCTTCCTCTTTTGTCAGAGCGCTGTACATAAATCGTTGATACTGAAGGCTTGCTCAGTAGTCAACTTCCCGCCCATTATGATGTCAAAGTTCTGAGATTGATGTCATGAATGGCAATCTGACATGCTTATTTTCCTCACTTTGCTTACATCTTTTCATTTAAAAATAGTCGTTTAGGCAAAAGAGTTACACAGGGAAAAAACCAATAAGTTAACGTCATTCTTCTCAGACCTGGAAATTATAATAGTGAATTCATATGAAATTTAAAACAATCATGAAGAGCCTAAAGAATCCTTATCAAAAAGATACAAAGCAGAACTATCACTTTCCGCATTTGAAACTTTAGTATAAGTTACAATATCAAAAGTGCCTGGTATTGGTACTGGAAAAGGTCCACAGGCTAATGGGTCAGGACAGGGAGTGAAATCCTCAAATACTCACCAAACTCGTCTTTGAAACAACCTCCAGGACCCACTGGGGAATGAAGAACATATTCAGTAAATGTTGCTGGGAAAATTCTGACTACATGAACAAGATTCAAACAGGACCCCTAACTATCACCATACACATTAACTCTAAATGGATCAGAGACATAAACGTCAAACACCAAATTATAATCACCACAGAAACACAGGAGACACCTTTATGAAACTGGAACCGGGAGCTACTCTCTTCAGATCCCTCAAAACCCATAATTTAAAAAGAATGTTAGACAAGTGGGATCGTACCAAACGAATTAACTTCTGCAAAATACAAGAAACCATCAAAATACTATGCAGACAACCTCAGAATGGGACAAACTTTTCTCCAGCTATGTATCTGACCAAGCCATAACATCTATGAGCTACAAGAAAATCAAACACTCAGAAAAAAAGACAAACAATCTCGTTAAAAAGTGGGAAAAATACATGATTGGACACTTCTCATACAAGAGATGTGGGAAGGCAGGAGACACATGAAAACGTGCTCAGCCTCACTCATCATCAAAGAAATGCAAAGGAAAACCACATTGAACTACCACTTAACCCCTGTAAGAATGGCCTTCATTAATAATACAAACAACAACAGATGCTGGAAAAGATTTGTGGGAAAAAATGCTTCTACACTGCATGTGGACTGAAAAGTAGAGCAACATCTTTGGAAATCAGTGTGGCGGTTTCTTAAGGGACCAGAAATTGACCTACCATGTGATCCTGTAATTCCCCTGTACGCAATAAATCTGGAGGAACTCAGATCTTTTACAAAAAGATATCTGCACAAGCATGTTTACTGCGGCTCTAATCACATTTGAAAGAAACATGAAACCAACCATGTTGCACTTCAAGCTGGAATGGATAAAATAAATGTGGAACATACACAAAATGGAATATTATGAATCCATAAAAAGTAACGGGTATAAGGATTTTCAGAAAGCTTGATGAATATGAACTAGGTCATTCTCAGTGAATTATCATGGAAACAAAGAATAGAGTTCCATATGTTCTCCATCATGAGCTGAACTTATCAATTAGTGTGCTAAAAGAAAGTGATTGGCAGTAGTAGAAAACTGTTTGGGGGTAGGGGTGGGATTGGCTGTGGAGTTACATTGTTAAGGGAGGGAGGGGCAAACCTCACCATTCAGGGACCCTGCATAATCACTGTTTCAAAATTGAACTCTGAATTGTACCCCATATTGTGCAAAAATTAAAATAAAATAAATACATAAATAAAAACTGTAAAACATGCAACAGACTTTATAAGTTTTCTTCTATTTTTTTTAACTTTTTAAATATAAAGATAGTTACAATCCAGCGTTGGGTACAGAAATGTTCATTTTGAAGGGACGGATTTCTAAGAAGGGCGCACTACTACCATTATAACTTCCTTTCCTATTAATACGTTAGAATCCACTGTACATTTGGTTTCAAATTTGACACTACTACATTTCTCACATAAATGCTGAATGTTTTATTCTGCATAAATTGAAACATGTTGAGATTCCAGACGTGTATCATCCTAAGGCAACTAAACATTGAGGATCAGAGTATTATGTGGCTATTCAGAAGACAGAATGCATAATAAATCTTAACAATTTCAGAAGAAAAACTGTATAATATTTAACATATCTTTATCCTTTCTTAAAACTCTTGTACATATTCTGGGACACGCTGTATTTTCTGCTAGTGAATTTTAATTTAAACTTACAGATATGCAATCCCTATTCCAAAGTTTCCCCTACCTATTAGAAGGAAACATAAAATCACATTTCCCTTGTATTTTAATCCAATTTGTATTTTTCAAAGTGTCTTTTGACAGAATCCCGAGGATTATCTTTACCTAAGACATAATGGTGTACTCTGCAACAATGTCTCAGTTTAATCTGATACTTTTTATCCATAAGCCTTGAAAATCATGCACACACACAAAAAGAGACCATTGGGAGCCCTATGTTTATAAACCAAAAAACATGGAGATTTATAAAGAAGTATTTGGGATCCTTATTCATATAAAAATTTAGGTAATTGAAAATTCTAGAAAACTGACTTTGATGTTAGTGAAGCAATGTTCAAATCCTGAGAGACAAACGGGTTCAAAGCCTGTAAATAATATGACAAACATCCAGAAGTGTCTAAACCAAAGAAAGTGATGAAATATTATTAGCTTGTGCTATGACCAAACTCCAACAAGTCGCTGTGACCATAGTAATAAAAGACTACATGGTTTGGAACCCCCTCAGGGCCCTTCCACTGTGGGAGCTCTTCTGTCCACTCAATAACCACTGCTTGAAAACAAAAAGACTACATTGCCCAGTGGAATCTTGAATGGCCACTTACCCCGGGAGACATTTTTGGGTAGGTGTGAACACCTGCTTCCTTCAATTCTTGGGAATGAAAATCCACCATGTCTTCCGCTTTTGTCACAGCACTGTACAAAAATCCTTGATACTGAAGGCTTGCTCAGTAGTCAAGGTCCCGCCCATTATGATGTCAACGTTCTGAGGCTGATGTCATGAATGAAAATCTGACATGCGTGTTTTACTGACTTTGCTTACATCTTTTAATTGAAAAATTAGCCATTTAGGAAAACGAATGATACAGGGAAAAAACCAATAAGTTAACATCATTCTTCTCAGACCTGGAAATTACAATACATATGAAATTTAAAACAATCACGAGGAGCCTAAGGAATCCTTATCAAAAGATACAAAGCAGGAACTATCACTTTCCGCACTTGAAACTTTAGTATAAGTTTACAATAATCAAAACAGCCTGGTATTGGTACTGGAAAAGGTCCATCGGCTAATGGTTCAGGTCAGAGAGTGAAATCCTCAAATTCTCACCCAACTCATCTTGGAAAGAACCTCCAGGACCCACTGGGGAATGAAGATCATATTCAGTACATGTTGCTGGGAAAAGTCTGACTACATGAACAAGATTCAAACAGGACCCCTAACTATCACCATACACATTAACTCTAAATGGGTCAAAGAACTAAACGTAAAACACCAAATTATAATCATCATAGAAACACAGGAGACACCTTTATGAAAACTGGAACCGGGAGCTACTCTCTTCAGATCCCTCAAAACCCATAACTTAAAAAGTATGTTAGACATTGGGATCATAAAAAATGAATTAACTTCTGCAAAATACAAGAAACCATCAAAATAGTATGCAGACAGCCCCAGAATGGGACAAACTATCCTCCAGCTATGTATCTGACAAAGTCATAACATCTATGAGCTACAAGAAAATCAAACACTCAGAAAAAAAGACAAACAATCCCGTTAAAAAGTGGGAAAAATACATGATTGGACACTTCTCATACAAGAGATGTGGGAAGCCAGGAGACACATGAAAACATGCTCAGCCTTACTTGTCATCAAAAAAATGCAAAGAAAAACCACACTGAACTACCACTTAACCCCTGTAAGTACGGCCTTCATTAATAACACAAACAATAACAGATGCTGGAAAAGATTTGGGGGAAAAAATGCTTCTACACTGCATGTGGACTGAAAAGTACAGGAACATCTTTGGAAATCAGTGTGGCGGTTTCTAAAGGGATAAGAAATTGACCTACCATGTGACCCTGTAATTCCCCTGTAGGGAATAAACCTGGAGGAAGTCAGATCTTTTACAAAAAGACATCTGCACAAACATGTTTATTGCAGCTTTAATCACGTTTTAAAAAAACATGATACCAACCATGTTGCACTTCAAACGTGAAATGGATAAAATAAATGTGGAACATACACAAAATGGAATATTATGCATCCGTGAAAAGTGACAGGTATAAGGATTTTGCAGAAAGCTTGATGGATATGAATTAGGTCATCATCAGTGAATTATCATGGAAACAAAGAATCGAGTTCCATATGTTCTCCCTCAGGAGCTGAACTTGATCAATTAGAGAGCTAGAAGAAAGTGATTGGCAGTTGTAGAAAACTGTTTTGGGGTAGGGGTGGGATTGGCTGTGGAGTTATATTTTTAAGGGAGGGAGGGGCATACCTCCCCATCCAGGGACCCTGCATAATCAATGTTTGAATATCGAACTCTGAATTGTACCCCATATTGTGCACAAATTAAAATAAAATAAATACATAAATAAAAGCTGTAAAACGTGCAATGGACTTTATTTGTTTTCTTCTATTTTTTTAACTTTTTAAATCTAAAGATAGTTACAGTCCAGGGTTGGGTACAGAAATGTTCATTTTGAAGGGATTGATTTCTAAAAAGGGCACACTATTCCTATTATAACTTCCTGTCCTATTAATACATGAGATTCCATTGTACATTTGGTTTCAACTTTGACACTACTACATTTCTCACATAAATGTTGAATGTTTTATTCAGCATACATTGAAACATGTTGAGATTCCAGACGTGTATCCTGCTAACTCAACTAAACACTGAGGATCAGAGTACCTATGTGGCTATTCAGAAGACAAAATGCATAATAAATCTTAACAATTGCCGAAGAAAAACTATATAATAATTTAACATATCTTTGTCCTTTCTTGAAACTTTTGTACATATTCTTGGGACACGCTGTATTTTCTGCTAGTGAATTTTAATTGAAACTTACAGATATGCAATCCCTACTCGAAAGTTTACCCTACCTATCACAAGGAAATATAAAATCACATTTTCCATGTATTTTAAACCAATT
>NW_007145291.1:0-611 GCF_000164805.1 Carlito syrichta
TGTTAGGGGCTCATTGAAGAAGTGGCTTAGGAGGTGTGTACCCCTGTGGTCGCATCCTCTGTGGGATATTTGTTAGACGGTCATTGAAGAAATGTTGTTAGGTATTGCGTACTGCTGTGTGCACACCTTCAGTGGGATATTTTTTTGGGGCTTATTGAAGAAGTTGTTTAGGAAGTGTGTGCTCCCGTAGGCATATCTTCTAGGAAATTTTTTAAGGACTCATTGAAGAAGTGGTATTAGGAAGTGTGTGCTCCTGTGAGCACATCCTTTGTGTGTTATTTGTTAGAGACTCTTGAAGAAGTGGCTCCTGTGGGTGCATCTCCTGTGGTATATTCGTTGGTACCATAATTAATAAGCTTGCATGAGCCTGAGATGAAGTTTTACATTTGCCTAAAACTGTGGAGGAGGGACTAATGGTTGGTGATGGTGTGAAAGAACTCTGTAATAAGGATGAAGGGACACTTTGACATGATGTGAGAATAATTGTTAACTTACTGTTCTAATTAAAAAGCAAAATTGTTTATTATCCATTGCCACAGCTTCAGATGATAAGGGCTCGGGCATGGGCTTCTTTAACCCCAATACCATCCTTTTTTTTTTTTTTTTTTTGG
>NW_007145292.1:0-979 GCF_000164805.1 Carlito syrichta
GGCTTAGGAGGTGTGTACCCCTGTGGTCGCATCCTCTGTGGGATATTTGTTAGACGGTCATTGAAGAAATGTTGTTAGGTATTGCGTACTGCTGTGTGCACACCTTCAGTGGGATATTTTTTGGGGGCTTATTGAAGAAGTTGTTTAGGAAGTGTGTGCTCCCGTAGGCATATCTTCTAGGAAATTTTTTAAGGACTCATTGAAGAAGTGGTATTAGGAAGTGTGTGCTCCTGTGAGCACATCCTTTGTGGGTTATTTGTTAGAGACTCTTGAAGAAGTGGCTCCTGTGGGTGCATCTCCTGTGGTATATTCGTTGGTACCATAATTAATAAGCTTGCATGAGCCTGAGATGAAGTTTTACATTTGCCTAAAACTGTGGAGGAGGGACTAGTGGTTGGTGATGGTGTGAAAGAACTCTGTAATAAGGATGAAGGGACACTTTGACATGATGTGAGAATAATTGTTAACTTACTGTTCTAATTAAAAAGCAAAATTGTTTATTATCCATTGCCACAGCCTCAGATGATAAGGGCTCGGGCATGGGCTTCTTTAACCCCAATACCATCCTTTTTTTTTTTTTTTTTTTTTTGGTCCATGCCACCAGAAGCCTTACTTTAGGTTTGAGTACTGTCAATTTAGGAGGTGCTGTCTTCTCCTTGAGAGGGTTCTCACCTTGGCCTACTGTTGTCATATGCCACAACTCATGAATGAAATGTACTTTATGAAGAGAAATCACGAGAAGTCATGTTAGCCTGTCTTCAGCAATAATTGAAGTGTGTCTTCAGCAATAATTGAAGCCTAGCCAGAAAAGAAACTGTGATGAATATGTTGGCACAGAAGCCTAGATGATATAATTTATGAGCAGCAAGGTATAAATCAGCATCAGCATCTTTTGAACATTCAATACTGCAAGTTGAATGACAGATAGATGGTTTTGGAAAGATTCATTGCAATTTATGTTCTAGCCATCGGAGCCTTG
>NW_007145293.1:0-810 GCF_000164805.1 Carlito syrichta
CAGGGAAGGGAGGGTGTGACTCTCAAACCTTCAGGGGGCAAGGACAGCCAGGCAACTCACGCATGTCTCCTTGGCATTCAGGGAGGCCAAGATGGGAAGATAGCCGGAGTCTGGGAGCTTCAGACCAGGCTGGACACCATAGTAAGACCCCATCTTGACCACAGGCAAAAGACAGAAAACCTTGGGTGAGGGCAGTCCTCAGCGAGAGGATCACCTCTGGTCCAGAATTCAAGACCAGACAGGAGATCAGTATGTCAATGAAATGGAAAGTCTGTGATAGTGGGAGTTTGGGAGACCATGCTGAGAGGATGACCTGAGTTGGCCGGTTTGAGAGCAGCCTGGAAAATGTAGTGAGGAAAGAAAAGAAAGAAAGAAAGAAAGAAAGAAAGAAAGAAAGAAAGAAAGAAAGAAAGAAAGAAAGAAAGGGTGTAAGGAAGGTAGAAAGAAAGAAAGAAAGAAAGAAAGAAAGAAAGAAAGAAAGAAAGAAAGAAATCCATTCTCCTGCAAACCTTCTGCCTTCAGTCCTTCCCCTCCCCCTGCTGCCTCCACATGTGATGGTCACCCAACCTCTGCACCTTTCACCGACCACCCCCCATGGCTACTGTCACTTTGGTGTGGGAGTTACTGAGGTTCCCTGGTCAGGTTCCTGTCGGCTCTCCTCTCCATGATGTTAGGTAGGCCGACCCTCCAACTCGGCAATGAGAACCTTCCACCAAGAAAGGCAAGGGAAACATCCCTCACCCGGGGACATTTCTTCCCCCAATTTATTTTTCCTTGTATCTAAAGACAGTCTCCCTGTGAACACTCCAC
>NW_007145294.1:0-749 GCF_000164805.1 Carlito syrichta
AAGAAGAAAGAAAGAAAGAAAGAAAGAAAGAAAGAAAGCCATTCTCCTGCAAACCTTCTGCCTTCAGTCCTTCCCCTCCCCCTGCTGCCTCCAGATGTGATGGTCACCCAACCTCTGCACCTTTCACCGACCACCCCCCATGGCTACTGTCACTTTGGTGTGGGAGTTACTGAGGTTCCCTGGTCAGGTTCCTGTCGGCTTTCCTCTCCATGATGTTAGGTAGGCCGACCCTCCAACTCGGCAATGAGAACCTTCCACCAAGAAAGGCAAGGGACACATCCCTCACCCGGGGACATTTCTTCCCCCAATTTAATTTTTCCTGGATCTAAAGACAGTCTCCCTGTGAACACTCCACGTGCAGTTGAAAATCTGTGTATGATTCTGATGTTTTTGGAGACAGAGTAAGGCTCTGTGGTCCAGGCTGGGGTCTGGGGACACGACTGACATTCACTGCCTGACTCAAAAATGTGGGCTCCGATGATCCTCTTGCCTCAGCCTCTGAAATGACCAGGAAGATGGGCACCTCAATCCCAGACCCCCAGGTCTTATGTGTATGGAAATGGGGTATCCCACTCTGGCCGGGGGTGGCTTGGGCTCCTGAGTTCCAGCCATTCTCTGGGTTCGACCTCCCAGAGCTATGGGATTCCAAACGTGGGCTGTCGTGCCAGGCCTTCCATTTTGTTTTCAAGGAAATATCAAGGCCAGGCTCTCGAGCTCAGCCTCACCATCCCAGCTCTTTGGGAGGCCAA
>NW_007145295.1:0-887 GCF_000164805.1 Carlito syrichta
CAGTGAGATAATGCCTTATATCTAGTGGGATAGCAAAATTTTAAAAAAGTAAAAGTAAAATAACATGTGCTGGCAAAGAGGCGGGGAAATTAGAGTTCTTGCACATTGCTGGTGGGAATGTAGAATAATGTACTTACTATGAAAAACAATTTGCAGTTCCTCAAAAAGTTATAAGACTTCCATATGACCCAGCAATTCTATTCTCAGGTACATATTTTTTAAAAATGAAGCCAGAGACTCAAATAGATATTTGAACACCGATGTTCATAGCAGCATTATCCACATTATCCAAAAGGTAGAAACAATCCAGTGTCCATTAGAGATGAATGGATAAAGAAAATGTTGTATATATATATATATACCACATTTATATATATATGTAACAACTTATTACTTAGTCATAAAAAGAAGTGAAGCACTGATACGTATTACAAAATGGATGAACCTTGAAAACATTGTATAAGACAGACACCGAAGGACAAATATTGTAAGACTGCATTTGTAGGAGATATCTAGAATAGGCAAATTCATAGAGACAGAAAGTAGAATAGTGATAACTAGGGTCTGAGAGATAGGGAAATGGGGAGTTCATGTTTTATGAGTACAGAGTTTATGTCAAAATGATGAAAATGTTTTGGGTATAGATAATAGTGATGGGTACTCAACATTATGAATTATTTAATGCTACTAAATTATACACGTACAAACAGTTATTATTATAAATATTTTGCTATGTATATTTTAACATAATTTTTAAAATAAAAAAGGATATGTAGGAAAATTATTAATAACTTTAAATACAATGCAAGATATGCTAGAAACCCTCAAAATGTTTTCTGTGACTTGAATACAAAGAATCTGATGTACACTTTCCTTAAAGCAAATAA
>NW_007145296.1:0-778 GCF_000164805.1 Carlito syrichta
CGCATTTATAATCAACCTTCTCTAGACCCTTGCTACTCACAGTGTTAGGAATATGGGATCCCTAGGCCCACCTCATACCCTCTGAATCAACATTTTCATTTGAACAAAATCTCAGCTGACTCCTCTGATCATTAAAGTGTGGAAAATCTGAAGGCAGCTATCCCACACTTTAATGGGGATCCTCAGGACAAGAAACTGTCTTTCATCTCTGATTTCATACCAATACCAATGGACCTGGCACATCATAGGGGCTAGGTTGGGCACTAAACATGGGCCTGATCTCTGATGAAACCCTTGGATTGATTATCCCTAAATGACCCCTAAATGCTATTGACTAAATGCGTTTTTGAAAAAACACAGAATGTCTTCTGGATAAGAAACCATGACCCAGATATCTGCTGATACAGAAACCTCATCTCATAGCAAGGGATGCACACAGACTTAAAATTACATGATGAAAAACGAGTTTCTAGGCAAAAGGATAACAAAATACGGCAAGAGTCATGATCTTAATATCAGACAACAACTTTTAAGCTATCAAAAATTTTAAAAGATACAAAAGTTCACTGCATAATAATAAAAGGTTAAATCCATCAACAAGAGATATACATCCTTTACACATATGCACTCAATACAGGAGCACCAACATTTATAAAGCAACTGCTAAATAGACTTAAAAAAGATTCTGACTCTAACACTATTATTTCAGGAAAGTGGAATACCTCACTATCAGCTTGTAGGATTACTCCCTGAAATAAAAATGAGGTTGTGAGAGGGA
>NW_007145297.1:0-5218 GCF_000164805.1 Carlito syrichta
AGAAAAAGACAATACTTAAATCAGTATGGAAGCTCAAAAGAGCCCAGATAATCAAAGCAATCTAAGCAAATAGCGAAAGGCTCAAGGCATCACACTGCAGGCTTCAAACATTGCTACAAGGCTACAGTAACCAAGACACCATGGTACTGGTACAAGAAATTGACACACAAAACCAATGGAACCGAATCGGGAAACCAGAAAGAAAACTGCTGATCTAAATCCAAAACTTCTCTGACAATGGTGAAAAAAGAAAATAATCTTTACAAAGCAGCACAGGGAATGGACACCCTATTCACTGAACAGTGCTGGGAAAACTGGCTCCCCATATGTAGAAGGATGCAGCCGAACCCCTGGCTAACACCATGAATGGAGGAGCCCAGACCACAAAAATCTTACAGGAAAACCTCGGAAACACTCTTCTGGATACGGGTTTAGGCAAGGAGTTCAGGAGCAAGTCCTCAAACGCATAGGCACGAATACTAATAGGCACCGGTAAGACCCTATCAAGTAACAGAGCTTCCACACAGCAAAAGAAACCATGAAGAGAATAAGGAGACAAAAATGGGAAGGGGAAAAATTTTTGAAAAACTCTGCATCCGACAAAGGTCCAATATCGAGAGGCTATAAGGAACTAAAGCAAATCAACAGAAAGAAAGCAAATAACCCCAGAAGTGGCCAAAAGTTAGGGACACTTTTCAAAGGACGACATGCATGTGGCCAACTGATGTATCACAAAATTCTCTACCTCACTCATTGCCACAGACACACAATTCAAACCACAATGAGATATCGCCTCACACAAGTCAGAATGACAACTATTAAAAAGTTAAAATATTGTAAATATTGGAGAGACTGCGGATAAAAGAGAAGGCTTGCATACTGTTGGTGGAAAGGTAAGCTAGTTCAACCCCCGTGAGAGGACTTAGGAGATTCTCAAAGACTACAACTAGAACGAGCAGTCGCCAAGCAATCTCACACCCGAGTGAATGCCCAATTGACCATAAATTAGTCTTCCAAAAAGAAACCTGCACTCATGTGTTTACTTCAGCACTATTCACAAGAGCAACAACTAGAAACAACACAAGTGTCTGTCTTTAGCAGACACTTGTGGTGTATACACACGATGGAATACTACACAGCCACAACAAGTGAAATCACAACATTTGTAGCAATATGGATGCAGCTGGAGGAAACCGTCCTAAGAAAATTATCACAGAAAATGAAGACTGAGCAACCCAAAATTTCACGCATGCGTGTGAGCAAAACACTGAGCATTCAGGGACACGGGGAGGGGAGAAGCAGACACTGGTGACAACGAATGGGGCGAGGGGAGAATAAGGGTGGAATAACCACCCATTGGATGCCATGCTCACCATCTGGTGGGCAAACACGTGGGAAGCCCAAACCTCACCATCATGCAACAAACCAATGAAAGAAATCTACCCGCGTATCCCTTGGCAATAAACTAAAATAAAACTATACATTAGCAAACAAACAACTGCTGACAGTAGCCAGAACAAAAAACAAGAGCCAGGAACCTGAGGAGATGGTAAAATAAAGTCAGAGACAGTCTTGAATTTCCAGGCTGATTAGAAGGGTTTCTAGAGAATAACTTGGTAGATGAAAACAAAAAAACTTACCCCATGTAGAATGATACAGGCTGCAGGTATTTGAAAGAGTCAGTCTGCATTCGCATACATGAAGTACAACAGCAATACAAAAGTACAATTACGATAATCATGGCTAGAACCACAAGGAAATTTTCCACCAAGATGAACCCAACATGAACCATGATGATAGCTATTGACTTGGGGACATCATAGGGCCAGACATAGCATCAATCCGCTCCTGCATACCGTGGAGGGCTAAAATACAGATCTATGGAGGATATTCACACAGCACTCAGGTCAGAGTAAAACCCAAGTCTCACCGTGAGTTGCTCTATGGACACGAAGGTCCCGTCGATTTTGGAGGACTACTTCCCTATATTGGTTATGAACGAAGTGATTAAGAAGATCCTTTCAGATATCTTTAATGGCTCCCAGCGAGTAATTGCTAAGGGTCTCTACAAGCCTTGAAGAAAAGTATACTCAGGTGATGATCCCATCAGAAGGTTCACTAATATTCTTCTTTGTAGGGAGCATGGACAGTATGGAGTTAAGCCATGAACAAATTCATGTTTCATTCCAATATGAAGAAAATAAGAACAACTCACAAATTATGGACAGGAGAATGTAATAATAGGAGTATTAAACTTTTACCAGGAAACGTTTTTTGGCGACTTCAGTCTCTACCTAGCACAAATCATACGAGACACAACGTTTTGCTGTTACCCCACCTCAGTTTCTGTCACCAATGCCCCTGTTGAATGGCCACTGCATTGAACCACATTCCACGGTTTTCACTGCAGCCACCACCACACTGATTTCAGGATATGCGACATTCCCCTCCCCTGGGCTGCACTTCCCGACACATGAGAAAGCTGGTGGGACCCTGAATATTCCAGCGAGCTACAGACCAGGCTGTACCAGGGAATAAGGCTCCCTAGAAGCTCAGGGCTGTCAAACATTTGAGAACACAGCAAACGAGTTCGCCTCGTAACCATCAAAGGGGACTTAGCTCAGATCCCAGTCTGAAACACCAGCCTCCGTGGGGCAGAAACATCCAGGCCTGCCTTCCCCCAGTGTTCCCTTGTATCAAAAGGCTGAGCTGCTGTACAAAAGAATGCAAAACCTAAAGAGCAGCAGCCCAGCAACAGAAGCCTTTCTCTCTTCTTACTCTGTCAGGTTCATTCCTCAGTCCTCCATTCTCATTTGGGAGGAACCAATAGCAGCGTGATGAACAACAGGAGAATTCAGGCCCTTCGGGATGCACTTCGTCTTCAAGACACAGTCACAACCCCATTAGAAGTTTCAAGGGAAAAAAAAAGTCATCTCAGGTGTCCATATACCCAGGCTTCTTGAGGATTCTCATAATGGCAACTGATCACTGACCCATGTGGTTATTTGACTCATGTGGCCCTGCTTACCTGAGTTTGGGGGACAGTCCACTTGATTTCACTGGGACACCAGTAACATGCACAACAGGGCCTAGCCCACTGCTGGAACTCAATATCTAGTGGATTTCAAGTCAGGCACAGTGCCACATTCCTGCAATCCCATTTACCGGAGAGACTGAGGCGGAAGGATCACTTGAGCCCAGGACTTCACCTCCAGTCTTGCCAACATCATAACAGCGAGTCTCTAAATGAAAACAAAATATCATGGTTTATTTCATTAATACAAGCATTTAACAAATACTTAGTAACACATGGCCATTCTTCTCTTCAATTATCAGGAAAACTTTGATACACAAAAGAGTTGTCACACCCAGTGTAAAGATTAACATACACCAAGCGTGTGTTACTGTTAAACTGAAAAATGCACTAAACTGGTTCCAGACCATTCTGGACTGACATCCATGAGTTAGATTCCCTGACATGAGGGAGAAAGAAAAAGCATATAAATAATAAAGTCACACTGTTTTCTTATGGTACATTCACGTTATGTTCATACCACCCTTGGAAAGTCTTTGGTCTCGGTAATACTTTTGCTCATGATGAGGGATCTGGGGGACAGCATGCCTATATTCCACAGCTATTTCCCAGATCAAGAAAAATGTGAAGAAGCTGACTGATGTCGGGGAAACAGGGAGCCTGGGTTACGTGTGAGGGGACTTGGCTTTCCTTGGATGTCACTCTGTTACTTTTGAAAGACGGCAACCCTCTGCCCAACAGGAGCTGTGGGACAGATGGCAGGATGAAGTAAAGCCACAGTGTTGCCCACCACCTAGCACATCACTGGCTACAAGGTGTTCAGTGTGAATCCACCACGATTCCCAAGGACTCTGATGTGTTTGGGGGTCTAAAATAACCAAGACACATGTAACAGGAGAGGGAGACCTCTCAGAGCAGTCAGGTGTATTTTCTTCTTCCTTTCTTCCTCTTTGCTTTCCGGGGTGGCTTACAGTTGCCTTTCGGGGGAGAGAAAACAGTCAACCGGAGATTTTCCTTGGGAAGATCTGACTTCCCGCCAAAGATCTACTCAAACCATTAGGGATAAACATGGCTGGGCCTTGTCTATCCTGCCAAGCCCTGGCCCTCAGAAATAGGAGAAGCAGGAAGTGGGGTGAGATTGCAATGTTGAGGCACAAGGATGAAGGACAAGGGACCTGGGCTCTGACTCTAGCTGATGAAAAGCTGAGGGCAAGACACAATGTGAAAGCCAGCTTCTCCTGATGCTTTCGTCTGGGGTGGGCACACAAATCGAACGCAACAGTTGTTCTGTGTTCACCTACTGGAAAGCCTGAACAGTCACGTGCTCACACTGCAAGATCAACACAGCCTCTGGGAGGTGGTCAGCTTAATACTGTGCTCCTCAAAGACATAGTTCCGCTCAGAGAATCTCCCCAACTGACTCAAGGTCACACGGCCAGGAAGCAGACTCTGGAGTTCCTCCAAGACGATTTGACACCTAAAGTCAGTTCTGTGAGTCTGACGACAGGTGGCTTTTCCTGGAAAGCTTCTGTGGGCACCAGTCATCCCCTGCCTTGCCTCATGCCCTAGGACAACTTCTGTTCTCCTGCAATTTTTGTCAGGCATAGAGGGGATAAACTTATGCTCAACTCCTCTTTCTCTCATTTCCTGAGCAGCAGTGTGTGGGGGGCAGGCATAGCTGCAAGCACCAAGGAGCCACGCTCTGGGGGAGAGACCTGAGCCCCACCGGACAGTGGGGGCAGCAGGCTTCAAGGGTTGAAGACAGCCACTTGCCAGGGTGAGGGCAGTGCTCAGGGTCCCCTAGGAACTGGCAGCTTCTCCCAGGGTGGGAAAGGGATCCTTCTTCCAGTTTTCGTGGCTAGTCGCCTGGAAAGCCACCAAGGACACAGGCAGAAACTCTCATCAGTGTCAGCAGTGTTTACGGAGAAGATCCTGTAACCCGAGTCTACCTCTATGCGCCTGTACTCTACCTCTATCATCCAAGCAGTTTCTGAGGCCAAGGTGTTAGGACTGCTGGAGCCCTGGAGTTTGAGACCAGCCTAAGTAACATGGCAAAATGTATTCTCTAAGGAAAACAGAAAATATGCGTGTATACATTTGTGTGTGTGTGTGTGTGTGTGTGTGTATGCATGTTTGTGTATATGTATAAAACTACATATGTATTATAGGATTTCATTAAATGTT
>NW_007145298.1:0-665 GCF_000164805.1 Carlito syrichta
AGGGGCCGAGGGTTTTGCAGTTGCTAATTATTTAGTACTGTAACCAGGATCCATGGATTCCACGTCCCTAGGAAACATCTCAGCATCTGCATTTTTGCACACAGAGTTTTGGAATCCACATGGTCAGGGAAATTCAGGGCATCTTGCTGAGAACGGAATGGGAATCCGGTTCTTGGAGTTCTCAATCCCCTAAATCTACAAAGTCTCTTGATAAGGTTTAGTCAGCAATCTGTTCTTCTATGGCACCACATTTTTAGTGTATCTTTTGAAAAGGGACCAGGAATCTTGGGTTCCAATTCCTCAAGAACTTTATGGGAGCCTTTCTCTTGATATCCAAGCAACTGGAATTCTAGGTCACCAGGAAATATCTTAGCGTCTTGCTGAGAATGAAGCAGGAATTTCAGTATTGGGAGTCCTCATATACAGAACACTGCACGACCTGTTGCTACGGAAGAATAATGAAACTTGGTTACACGAGGCCTCCATCCCAAAAACCTACAGACCGTCTTGCTGAGAGATAACCACCATTTCAGGTTTTGGGGAGTAAGAATCTGGATAATGGGAGTCCTCATATACAGGAAACTGCACTGTCTATTCCTAAAGGAGAATAAAAATCTGGTTTACAGTTGTCCTCCATCCCAATAAATCTTAGGGTTTCTTACTAA
>NW_007145299.1:0-621 GCF_000164805.1 Carlito syrichta
CAGCTGACTAATTAAGTCAGGTAACCGGTCAGCCGCCTAACTGGCCAACTAGTAAAGTCATCTAAAGAACTGGCCAACTAATTGGCGAACTTGTCAGTCGACATTTTAGCTCAGCTAACTAGTCATTGACAATTTAGGCCAGAAGACTAGTCGGCCTACTAGCTGACTAGTTAGCTCAGCACACCATTCATCCAAATATTTAACACAGCTGACTAGTGGACCAACTCGTCAGCCAACAAGTGAAGTCACCTAACTAACTCATTAAACAGTAGTTAAGTCAGCTAGTTAAATCATATACCAACTAGTTAAAGCAGGTTGCTAACTCATTAACCCACTCATTAAGTTGGGAAGCTATCTTGTTAGCCAACTAGTTAAGTCAGCTTGCTAAGTCAACTAGCTAACCAGCCAGCCAGCTAAGTCAGCTCCTTCTCCTCCTTAGCTAACTATTTAAGTCAGGCACTTAAGTCTGATAACTAACTAGTTAGCTAATTAAGTCAGCTAATTATTCAGCTAGTCAAATAGTTAGCTAACTATTTAATTTGGGTAGTTAATTCAACTAGATAACTAGTCAAGTCAGCCAGCTAACTCAGCCACCTAAGTTGTTAAGTCACCTACCTAATA
>NW_007145300.1:0-2917 GCF_000164805.1 Carlito syrichta
GTTTCTGGGCCTCCTTCATAATGGTTGTTCCAGTTACTGGCTCTTTTCTGGGAAGGGTGTTCCCAAGATTGGGTCTCCTCCCTAACAGGTACTCCATTGACTTTGATTTTTTCATGGTCAATGCCCAACTGACCTATCCTTCTCCAAATTGAGTGCCACAGTGAACAGTCCTCCTCTGTGAAGTGTGCCCTATTTACTGACTCTCTTCTGTAACTGGTATTCAGTGACTTATGAGCATCTGTGATATATGCCCCAATGACTGGGCCTTCTCTATAACAGGTGTCTCAGTGAATACCCCTCCTCTATAAAGTGTGCACCCATGATTGACTTGCCTCTGTAATTGGTGCTCCAGTGACTGTCCCTCTTTTGTGTTGAGCACCCAGTGAAAAACCCTCACAGTGAGTGGCCCTCTTTTATTATGGGTGCCTCAGTGATTGTCCCTCCTCTGCCTTTGGTTCTTCATTGACTCACTTTCCTCTGTGATTGGTGCTCCAGTGGTTGACTCTCCTCTGCAAATTGATGTTCATTTGTGATGGATACCCCAGTGACTTACCACTTCTGTGATGGGTGACCTAGAGAATGGCCCTCTACTATGATGGCTGTCCTAATGGCTAAGATTCTACTGTGATTGGTGGCCATGTGACTATGTCTTCTCTTTGATGAGTACCCCAGTAATTGAACTTTTTCCTAATGGATGCCATAGTGACTGGCCCACCTCTGTGACTGGTCCCTCTCTGTGACAGATACCATAGTGACTGTGGCTTTTTTGTTATGGGTGCCCCAACAACAAGAACTCATCCATAGTGGAACTCTAGTGATTAAACCTCCTATTTGATGAGCTCGCCAGTGACTGTCTCTCCTCTATTATGAGTGACTTTGTGACTGGCTTTCCTCTGTGTTATTTTCCATATTGGCTGGTCTCCTTCCATAATGGGTGCGCCAATTACTGGTCCTCTTCTGTGATGGGTTACCTAGTGACTGAGCCTTCTTCATAATGGGTGCCATGGTGACAAACTCCAGTGACTTGAGTCTTCTTTTTTATTGGTGACCCAGTGACTGGCTTTCCACCATAATTGTTGAATCATTGACTAACCCTACTGTGTGAAGGTTGTCCCAATGACTGGCATTCCTCCATAATAAGTGCCCCAATGACTAGTTCTCCTCTGTTATGTGTGCCACAGTGAGTACTCCACAGTGATGGGTGTGCAATGACTAGCACCCCTTGTATTGGGTACACCAGTGATTGACTATCCTCGGTGATTCGTGTCCCAGTGATTGACTCTACTCTGTGATTAATGTCTCAGTGACAGACTTTTCTATAATGGGTGCCCCAGTAACTGGCTTTTCTAAACTATGATGGATGCCCAGTTTCTATGTTTTCTCTGTAATCACTATTCTAGTAATTGGATCTCCTACATAATGGGTCCCACAGTGACCACCCCTCCTCCATTTTGGTTGTCCCAGTGAATATGAATCCTCACTGATTGGTGCACAGTGACTGGTCCACATCCAAAATGAGGGTCATAGTGACTCACCCTCCTCTGCGATGGGTGTAGCAGTAACTGAACCACCTCCATAATGTTTCCCCCCATGACTGGTTCTCCACTCTTATGGGTTTATCAATGACTGACCTCATCTTTGATGGGTGTCCAGTAACTGGACTTTCCTCATAATTGGTGTACCAGTGACTAGCATCTTCTGTGAAGGGTGCCCTTTCGACTGACTCTCCGATGTGATGGGTGACCCAATGACTGGCTATCCCCTGTGATGGTTACCCCAGTGATTGCATCTCCTCAATAATGAGTGTCCCAGTAACTTGACATCTTCTTTGATTGGTGCACTAGTGACTAAGTCTCCTCTATAACGTTTGCCACATTGACTAACTCTCCTCTGTGATAATTTTCCATTAATGGCCTCCTCAATAAAGTGTGCCCCAGTGACTAGGCCTCCTTTGTGATCTATGTCAATTTGACTGACAGTCTTTGCGTTGGATCTTGCATTGGCTAGCCCTCCTTTTTAATGGGTGTCCTAGTGACTTACACTTTTCCATGATAAGTGCCTCAGTGACTGGACCTCCTCTGTCTTGTGTACCACAGTGACAGGTCTTATTCCCTGATAGGTCTCCCGGTGACAAGCTCCCCTCAGTGATGTTTACTTTTGTGACTAGCCTTCCTATGAGATAGTTGCCTTTTTGGTGCCTCATGAATGGCTCTCCTCTCTGATCAGTGCTCCAGTCACTGGCTATCCTCTGTGATTTATGTCACAGTGACTGACCCTTCTCTGTGATGGCAAATCCAGTGATGGGTCCTCTTTGTAATTAGTGCTCCAGTGACTGGCCCTCCATCTAATGGGTATCCCAATCACTGGACCTCTTCTTTGATGGGTTCCTCAGTGACTGACCATCTTCTGTGAAAAGTTTTTCAGTGACTGGCTCTCCTAGCAATGTGTGCCCAGCTGACTAGCTTTTCTTGATGATTTATGCCCCAGTGACTGGGTCTTCTCCTAATAGGTACCACAGTTACTGTTTTCCCTCTCTGATGAGTGCCTTTGTGATCAGGTTTCTTCTGTGATAGATGTTCTATGACTGCCTCCTTTATGATAGGTGCCCCAGTGAATGTGCCTCCTCTTTGATGGATGTCTCAGTAACTATTCCTCATTCATAATGGATGCCTTAATGAATAGCCCTCCTTTATACTGGCTCCCCCAGTGACTGGTTCTCCTCTCTGATCAGTCTACCAGTGAATTTCCCTCATCCATAATGGATGCTCCAGTGACTAGTCCTCCTTTGTGCTGTGGGTCCCATTCACTGGCCATCCTCTACGATAGATACACCAGTTACTGAGCCTTCTTTATATTGGGTGGTCTAATGAATGTTCTCCCTCTGTTATGGGTTCCTCAAGACTAACCCTTCTCTGCA
>NW_007145301.1:0-772 GCF_000164805.1 Carlito syrichta
TCCCACATCCCATTCACCTTAACCATAGACTCAGGATTCCATCGGCTTCTTCCTCTTCTAAACACAAATCTCTGCCTTCTCTGACTTAAAAAGACACCTATGATCTCATCAGGGTCCAGCTAGATCATGCAGGAGAATCTCCCAATGTAGAGATCTTTAATTTAATCACATTTGTAAAAGCCCTTTTTCCAGTGAAAGAATCTTTCACAGGTCTCAGGACACAGTTCCCAGTCAGAAGAACTGATCATATCCCATCTTCATATCCACCAACTTTTGGACAAACCCTCCCTTTCCCTGATCCTTGGACTTGAGCTTGATAACATTTTGTCCCCTTACTCATATCTCCTAGTGCCCCCTGACACAATGTAGGCTCCCACTGCCTCTCCCCTCCTGTAATTTTTGCACTAGGAGCCAATATGGCCACTGAGATGTTTGGAAGGCACGGACTTTAACCTGACAATGAATGATGTCCGGTACCGTGTTCTGTGATCAATGACCAGAATCACTTCCTGTTGTGTTTATATAAGACCCAGTGACTTGGAAAGATAAGCTACAGAAGGGTGTTATTGCAAACCTTGGAAGGGATCCTACAGAACACTTGTTACAATATATTTTTCTGGTTCTTTAAATTGATTTTTTTTTGGTTACATCCAAGGTACAAGCTATATTATTGTTGCTCTTGTTGATTTCTCTGTTTTGTCAATTTGGTGATTTCTTGTTTCTCACTGGTGTGGTTGTTTTTGATAATTCTTTCTAAGCCAATTTTTTTGTT
>NW_007145302.1:0-5206 GCF_000164805.1 Carlito syrichta
CCCCCTCTGTTTTGTCCTGTGTAATTATTTCGGGTGGGAGGAACAATGGAGTCCCTACTACTCCATCTTACCAGGAAGCAGAAGTGCAGTGCAGTGACTGAGAGTTTGAGAATTCAGTGACAGCTTCAGAGCCTCCGCCTGTCGACCAGAAGAGGCATCCTCCTTGCTCCCAGTCAGGTGAACCCCCCACCTTCATAGGCATTTTTAAGATGGTCACATTAAATTATGGTACCACTCCTTCATGTCCCTGCCTGTGTCCCTCATATATCCATGTCCTTGCCATACCACAAGGTATGCCCCTCTCTTGTGTTGGGCATGGTCACATGACTTGCTGATGTGATGTGGCAAAGCAGAGCTTTGCCACGTGCTTCCCAGCCGGTACTGAAAATCCAAAGCCCCTAGAGGAATGTGTCCTGGACTCTGCAGGCAAGTCTCTTCTGCCCATCCCAAGGGGAGCTTCTAACAAAATGTCATGATCATTATGTGAGCCAGAATGGCAGACAAATGTCATTGAGTGCTTGTTTGGGTTCAGATATTGAGCATATGTCTCTGTATATACTGTATAGAGTACAAAAATTAAAAATAATGTTGTATTGGTCCAAAAGTCAGGAGCACAGCAGTACTTCTTAGTGTGATTCAACTTGTCTGCCCAAGCAAAATGAAGCAGTTAAAATAAAATAATAAGATCATCACCAATATGAATGCACAGCTTAGGAGTAAAGCTTGGACACCAGGAGAAGCTGGACCTCTTGTCCTAGGTGCTCACCAGGCAGTGGCCCAGGGGACAGGGACCCAGGGCAGAATGGGCTTCATGGAATGGGGGAGGGTAAGGGGATTTGAGCCCAGGTCATGAGATGAGACTGACTGGCATCATCTTTCTGTTGGGCTTGTGGACTAAAAATACAATTCTAAGCCCCTTAATCAACTGAATGGATGTCCTCTTGGCCAAGGGGGCTCCAGAGAAACCTTAAAAACTGAGTTTCTAGTCATGATGGAACAGGAGACCAGACATGCCTCCTCATACCCCGTCTCTTTTATGACTTACACGCAACTGACTAGTATTAATGTTAAGACACGGATCGTAAGTGATGAAATGGACTTTTTGAGGCAATAATATACCACATTATTAACAAGACCTAAGGCCAAGCCAGGCAAGAGTTAAGTCATGTACCCCTACACTTAAAGAATAAACTATGTTCTAACATCCACAAGACGTTTCTTTTTACCTAGCAGCTAAACAAGCCTGGTCTTCAGAGAAGCAATGTTAAAATGATTAAGACTCGTCCAGCTTACAGACACTGCCTAACTGACCCCCTGGTTCCATAAACCAAAACTACAGCTGTGATTGGACAAGAGAGTGATTTCGGCAACTTTCTCCTGACCAGGAACCACCACCCGTGGACTGGTTCTGGTCAGCTTACAGAGGCGGCAAACTGAGTACCTTGGTGCCCCTACTTCACTTTTGGCGTAAAGGGCCTAGTTCTCTTGTGCCAGACAGTTAGCCAATTTGTAAATGCAAAGGAAAAATTATTGGAGAAAATTAACAGTGCTACTCCAGTGAACACACAAATGATGAACAAATGAACAAATTCTATTGCTGATAAGGTAAAAGCTTGAGTGGTCTGGACAGAAGATCAAACCAACCACAATATTCCTTTAAGCCAAAGCCTAATACAGAGCAAGGTCCTAAGTACGTTCAATTATATGAAGGCTGAGAGAGGTGAGGAAGCTGCAGGAAATAAGTCTGAAGATAGTCGAGGTTGGTTCATGAGGCTTAGAAAAAGAAGCTATCTCCATAATATAAAACTGCAAAGTGGAGTAGCAAGTGCTGACATAGAAACTACAGCAAGTTATCCAGAAGATCTAAGATTACTGATGAAAATGGCTATACTAAGCAATATATTGTCTATGTAGAAGAAACAACATTCTATCAAAATCAGGATATCATCTAGGATTTCAAACCTAGAGAGAAGTCAGTAAGTGGCTTTCAAGAACAGGCTGACTCACTAGAAGCAAAAGCAGCTGGTGCCTTTAAGTTGAAATCAATGCTCACTTTCCACTCCAAAAATTCTAATGCCTTTAAGATTTACACTAAGCCGTGCTCAGTGGCCCAGTTTGTAATCCCGTACTTTGGGAGGCTGAGGTAAGTGGATTGCCTGAGCCCGCGGGTTCGAGACCCACCTGGGTAACTTGGCGAGACCCCCCCCACCAATCTGTACAATAAATAAAAAAATTAGCCAGGCGTGGTAGTGCATGCCTCTAATTCTGGCTACTCGGAAGGCTGAGGCGGAAGGATCGCTGAAGCCCAGCAGGTCGAGGCTGCAGTGGCCAGGAGCGGCCACTGCACTCCAGTCTGGGAGACAGAGTGAGACTCCAACTCAAAAAAAAAGACTTACACTAAATTTATTCCAACTTCACTCATAAAATGGAACAACTAAGCCTAGATGACAGCACATCTGTTTACAGCATAATTTACTGAATATTTTAAGAGCATTGCTGAGACGCACTGCTGAGAAAAAGAGGTTATTTTAAAAATATTTTTGATCATTGAAAATGTACCTAGTCACCAAAGCTCTGATGGAGATATACAAGAAAAGTTATGATGTTTTGATGCCTGTTAACACAACTTCCATTCTGCAGTCTGTGGAGAAATTTCAACTTTCAAGTCTTATTATTTAGAAAATGCATTTAGTAACGTTTAAGGGAATCTCTACAGCTGCCATAGTGATTCCTCTGATGGGACATGAGAAAAGCAAATGAAAACCTTTTGGAAAAGACTCACTGTTCTAGATGCCATTGGTGACTCATGAGAGGAGATCAAATAACACCAGGAATTTAAAAGAAACTAATTAGGCTGGGCTCATTTGCTCAGCCTGTAATCCCAGTACTTTGGGAGGCTGAGGCAAGTGGACTGTCTGAGCCCGGGGGGGTTCAATACCAGCCTGGGCAACTTGGTGAAACTTAGTCTCTACAACAAATTTTTTTAAATAGCCAGGCATAGTAGCATGCACCTGTAGTTCTGCTACTTGGAAGGCTGAGGTGGAAGGATCTCCAGAGCCTAGCATGTTGACACTAGGGTGGCTGTGAGTGTGCCACTGCACTCCAGCCTGGACGACAGAGTGAAACTCGAAATAAAAAAAAAAAGAAAAGAAAAGAAAAGAAAGAAACTGATTACAACCCTCACATCTTTGAGGGGTTCAAGACTTCACTGCCATGAGTAACTTCAGATAGAGTAGAAATAGCAAGAGAACTAGAATTAGAAATGGAAACCAAGGATGTCACAGAATTGTTGAAATTTCATGATAAAACTGGAATGGATGAGAAGCTGCTTCCCAGGGATGAATGAAGAATCTAGTGGTTTTTATTGAGCTGGACTCAATGGCTCAGCCTGTAATCCCGTGCCTTGGGAGGCTGAGGTGAGTGGACTGCCTGAGCCTGCAGGTTCGAGACCCGCCTGGGCAACTTGGCGAGACCTCATCTCTACAATAAATCAAAAAACTAGCCGGGTGTGGTAGTGCCCACCTGTAGTTCCAGCTACTTGGAAGGCTGAGGCGGAAGGATCGCCAGAGCCCAGCAAGTCGAGGCTGCGGTGGCCAGGAGCGGCTACTGCACTCCAGTCTGGGCGACAGAGTGAGACTCCAACTCAAAAAAAAGAAAGGGGTTTATTGAGATGGGGTCTATTCCCAGTGGAGATTCTGTGAGAAGAAATGAAAACAAAGGATTTAAAATATTATATAAAATTAATTGATAGAGTAGCACAAGGTTAAAGAGAAGTGACTCCAGTTTTAAAAGAAGTTCTACAGTGAATAAAGTGCTATCAAACAGCATCACATACTGCAGATAAATTGTTTATGAAAGGAAGAGTCAACCAATGCAGCAAATTTCACTGTTGTCTTATTTTAAGAAATTTCCACAGCCATCCCAACCTTCAAAAACCACTACCTTTGATCAGTCAGCAGTCATAAAATCAAGGTAAGACCCTTCAAAAGCAAAATGGCTATGACTCACTAAAAAGTTTAGATGATCATTAGCATTTTCAGGCAATAAAATATTTTTTTAGACATAATGCTATTGTACACTTAATAAGCTACAGTATAGTACAGGCATAACTTTTATAGCACTGGGAAACCATAAAGGTCATGTGACTCACTTTATGGTGATATTCACTCTCTTGCAATGATATGGAACCAAACCCGCAAGATCTCTGAGGTATACCTGTATATACCTGTACCTTATGAAATGTATATTAAAGAAAACACAAATATATAGACAAAAAGACAGCTAATTAGACTAGACTACTTTAGACAAGAGAAAAAGAAATGCATCAAGGACCTAGGTGGACACACTAACATTTATTGAGCATCTACTGATTGCCAATCACCATGCTTAGTGTTCCATGTGTACTACACAGATAAGAGGCATAAACATGGTGAAAGGGAGATGCAGTATCCATATTACCCAATGGGGAAACTTCCCAGGTCATACAGGTAGGAACAGGTAAGAGTCAGCACCCAAACACAGGTTTATCTATTCCTACATCATCCAGAGAAGGAATAAGATCTACAGAAATTATAAAGAATTAGTCATCTTTACTTAAAAGTGGGCCACTTTTAAGGAAATACTTTATGGGGCAACCTCCTCAGGTCCCCTCCCACTCTGGGAGATTCTCTGTCCTCTCAATAAATCCTGCTTTCCAAAAGAAAGAAAGAAAGAACTTCACAAAATTTAGTAACTAAATAAAGCAAGTGACAGATCAAGGAAATGAAAATGCACTGTTTGTAAAAAAAATGGCTGTTGAATTGTGTGGGGTTGTTCTGACTTTGTGTAACAAGTCATTAAAAATGAATTAAAAATTTATTCACTCTCATTCCCTAAGGGACTTTGAAAATGAAAAAGACAGCCATCTCTTGGAAATGATTTAGGTAGCATGTAGCCAAGCAACAAGGGTGGGGCAAAATGGCTCAAGAATTCCCTGCCAATTTTGATATTCCATGGTGACAGCTCACCAGGACAACAGTTAATCAGTTCCAAAGGTCCTATACCTTCCTTCCTGCCCATCACTCCATCGATCCAAACACCACCCCCTCCTCAGAGAAGGCCAAGGGCAGAAACAGATGAGTCATGAGAGATAGGACAGTGGCTCCAAAGCCACTAAAGCAAAGCCTCCAAAGATGAGCATAAACACAGAGGAAAATATAAGCAATAA
>NW_007145303.1:0-8656 GCF_000164805.1 Carlito syrichta
GGGCATGGTCACATGACTTGCTGATGTGATGTGGCAAAGCAGAGCTTTGCCACGTGCTTCCCAGCCGGTACTGAAAATCCAAAGCCCCTAGAGGAATGTGTCCTGGACTCTGCAGGCAAGTCTCTTCTGCCCATCCCAAGGGGAGCTTCTAACAAAATGTCATGATCATTATGTGAGCCAGAATGGCAGACAAATGTCATTGAGTGCTTGTTTGGGTTCAGATATTGAGCATATGTCTCTGTATATACTGTATAGAGTACAAAAATTAAAAATAATGTTGTATTGGTCCAAAAGTCAGGAGCACAGCAGTACTTCTTAGTGTGATTCAACTTGTCTGCCCAAGCAAAATGAAGCAGTTAAAATAAAATAATAAGATCATCACCAATATGAATGAACAGCTTAGGAGTAAAGCTTGGACACCAGGAGAAGCTGGACCTCTTGTCCTAGGTGCTCACCAGGCAGTGGCCCAGGGGACAGGGACCCAGGGCAGAATGGGCTTCATGGAATGGGGGAGGGTAAGGGGATTTGAGCCCAGGTCATGAGATGAGACTGACTGGCATCATCTTTCTGTTGGGCTTGTGGACTAAAAATACAATTCTAAGCCCCTTAATCAACTGAATGGATGTCCTCTTGGCCAAGGGGGCTCCAGAGAAACCTTAAAAACTGAGTTTCTAGTCATGATGGAACAGGAGACCAGACATGCCTCCTCATACCCCGTCTCTTTTATGACTTACACGCAACTGACTAGTATTAATGTTAAGACACGGATCGTAAGTGATGAAATGGACTTTTTGAGGCAATAATATACCACATTATTAACAAGACCTAAGGCCAAGCCAGGCAAGAGTTAAGTCATGTACCCCTACACTTAAAGAATAAACTATGTTCTAACATCCACAAGACGTTTCTTTTTACCTAGCAGCTAAACAAGCCTGGTCTTCAGAGAAGCAATGTTAAAATGATTAAGACTCGTCCAGCTTACAGACACTGCCTAACTGACCCCCTGGTTCCATAAACCAAAACTACAGCTGTGATTGTACAAGAGAGTGATTTCGGCAACTTTCTCCTGACCAGGAACCACCACCCGTGGACTGGTTCTGGTCAGCTTACAGAGGCGGCAAACTGAGTACCTTGGTGCCCCTACTTCACTTTTGGCGTAAAGGGCCTAGTTCTCTTGTGCCAGACAGTTAGCCAATTTGTAAATGCAAAGGAAAAATTATTGGAGAAAATTAACAGTGCTACTCCAGTGAACACACAAATGATGAACAAATGAACAAATTCTATTGCTGATAAGGTAAAAGCTTGAGTGGTCTGGACAGAAGATCAAACCAACCACAATATTCCTTTAAGCCAAAGCCTAATACAGAGCAAGGTCCTAAGTACGTTCAATTATATGAAGGCTGAGAGAGGTGAGGAAGCTGCAGGAAATAAGTCTGAAGATAGTCGAGGTTGGTTCATGAGGCTTAGAAAAAGAAGCTATCTCCATAATATAAAACTGCAAAGTGGAGTAGCAAGTGCTGACATAGAAACTACAGCAAGTTATCCAGAAGATCTAAGATTACTGATGAAAATGGCTATACTAAGCAATATATTGTCTATGTAGAAGAAACAACATTCTATCAAAATCAGGATATCATCTAGGATTTCAAACCTAGAGAGAAGTCAGTAAGTGGCTTTCAAGAACAGGCTGACTCACTAGAAGCAAAAGCAGCTGGTGCCTTTAAGTTGAAATCAATGCTCACTTTCCACTCCAAAAATTCTAATGCCTTTAAGATTTACACTAAGCCGTGCTCAGTGGCCCAGTTTGTAATCCCGTACTTTGGGAGGCTGAGGTAAGTGGATTGCCTGAGCCCGCGGGTTCGAGACCCACCTGGGTAACTTGGCGAGACCCCCCCCACCAATCTGTACAATAAATAAAAAAATTAGCCAGGCGTGGTAGTGCATGCCTCTAATTCTGGCTACTCGGAAGGCTGAGGCGGAAGGATCGCTGAAGCCCAGCAGGTCGAGGCTGCAGTGGCCAGGAGCGGCCACTGCACTCCAGTCTGGGAGACAGAGTGAGACTCCAACTCAAAAAAAAAGACTTACACTAAATTTATTCCAACTTCACTCATAAAATGGAACAACTAAGCCTAGATGACAGCACATCTGTTTACAGCATAATTTACTGAATATTTTAAGAGCATTGCTGAGACGCACTGCTGAGAAAAAGAGGTTATTTTAAAAATATTTTTGATCATTGAAAATGTACCTAGTCACCAAAGCTCTGATGGAGATATACAAGAAAAGTTATGATGTTTTGATGCCTGTTAACACAACTTCCATTCTGCAGTCTGTGGAGAAATTTCAACTTTCAAGTCTTATTATTTAGAAAATGCATTTAGTAACGTTTAAGGGAATCTCTACAGCTGCCATAGTGATTCCTCTGATGGGACATGAGAAAAGCAAATGAAAACCTTTTGGAAAAGACTCACTGTTCTAGATGCCATTGGTGACTCATGAGAGGAGATCAAATAACACCAGGAATTTAAAAGAAACTAATTAGGCTGGGCTCATTTGCTCAGCCTGTAATCCCAGTACTTTGGGAGGCTGAGGCAAGTGGACTGTCTGAGCCCGGGGGGGTTCAATACCAGCCTGGGCAACTTGGTGAAACTTAGTCTCTACAACAAATTTTTTTAAATAGCCAGGCATAGTAGCATGCACCTGTAGTTCTGCTACTTGGAAGGCTGAGGTGGAAGGATCTCCAGAGCCTAGCATGTTGACACTAGGGTGGCTGTGAGTGTGCCACTGCACTCCAGCCTGGACGACAGAGTGAAACTCGAAATAAAAAAAAAAAAGAAAAGAAAGGAAAAGAAAGAAACTGATTACAACCCTCACATCTTTGAGGGGTTCAAGACTTCACTGCCATGAGTAACTTCAGATAGAGTAGAAATAGCAAGAGAACTAGAATTAGAAATGGAAACCAAGGATGTCACAGAATTGTTGAAATTTCATGATAAAACTGGAATGGATGAGAAGCTGCTTCCCAGGGATGAATGAAGAAAGTGTTTTTATTGAGCTGGACGCCATGGCTCAGCCTGTCATCCCGCGCCTTGGGAGGCTGCGGTGAGTGGACTGCCTGAGCCTGCAGGTTCGAGACCCGCCTGGGCAACTTGGCCAGACCTCATCTCTACAATAAATCAAAAAACTAGCCGGGTGTGGTAGTGCCCACCTGTAGTTCCAGCTACTTGGAACGCTGAGGCGGAAGGGTCGCCGGAGCCCAGCAGGTCGAGGCTGCGGTGGCCGGGAGCGGCTACTGCACTCCAGTCTGGGCGACAGAGTGAGACTCCAACTCAAAAAAAGAAAGGGGTTTTATTGAGATGGGGTCTATTCCCAGTGGAGATTCTGTGAGAAGAAATGAAAACAAAGGATTTAAAATATTATATAAAATTAATTGATAGAGTAGCACAAGGTTAAAGAGAAGTGACTCCAGTTTTAAAAGAAGTTCTACAGTGAATAAAGTGCTATCAAACAGCATCACATACTGCAGATAAATTGTTTATGAAAGGAAGAGTCAACCAATGCAGCAAATTTCACTGTTGTCTTATTTTAAGAAATTTCCACAGCCATCCCAACCTTCAAAAACCACTACCTTTGATCAGTCAGCAGTCATAAAATCAAGGTAAGACCCTTCAAAAGCAAAATGGCTATGACTCACTAAAAAGTTTAGATGATCATTAGCATTTTCAGGCAATAAAATATTTTTTTAGACATAATGCTATTGTACACTTAATAAGCTACAGTATAGTACAGGCATAACTTTTATAGCACTGGGAAACCATAAAGGTCATGTGACTCACTTTATGGTGATATTCACTCTCTTGCAATGATATGGAACCAAACCCGCAAGATCTCTGAGGTATACCTGTATATACCTGTACCTTATGAAATGTATATTAAAGAAAACAACAAATATATAGACAAAAAGAACAGCTTAATTAGACTAGACTACTTTAGACAAGAGAAAAAGAAATGCATCAAGGACCTAGGTGGACACACTAACATTTATTGAGCATCTACTGATTGCCAATCACCATGCTTAGTGTTCCATGTGTACTACACAGATAAGAGGCATAAACATGGTGAAAGGGAGATGCAGTATCCATATTACCCAATGGGGAAACTTCCCAGGTCATACAGGTAGGAACAGGTAAGAGTCAGCACCCAAACACAGGTTTATCTATTCCTACATCATCCAGAGAAGGAATAAGATCTACAGAAATTATAAAGCATTAGTCATCTTTACTTAAAAGTGGGCCACTTTTAAGGAAATACTTTATGGGGTAACCTCCTCAGGTGCCCTCCCACTCTGGGAGATTCTCTGTCCTCTCAATAAACCCTGCTTTCCAAAAGAAAGAAAGAAAGAACTTCACAAAATTTAGTAACTAAATAAAGCAAGTGACAGATCAAGGAAATGAAAATGCACTGTTTGTAAAAAAAAAAATGGCTGTTGAATTGTGTGGGGTTGTTCTGACTTTATGTAACAAGCCATTAAAAATGAATTAAAAATTTATTCACTCTCATTCCCTAAGGGACTTTGAAAATGAAAAAGACAGCCATCTCTTGGAAATGATTTAGGTAGCATGTAGCCAAGCAACAAGGGTGGGGCAAAATGGCTCAAGAATTCCCTGCCAATTTTGATATTCCATGGTGACAGCTCACCAGGACAACAGTTAATCAGTTCCAAAGGTCCTATACCTTCCTTCCTGCCCATCACTCCATCGATCCAAACACCACCCCCTCCTCAGAGAAGGCCAAGGGCAGAAACAGATGAGTCATGAGAGATAGGACAGTGGCTCCAAAGCCACTAAAGCAAAGCCTCCAAAGATGAGCATAAACACAGAGGAAAATATAAGCAATAAGCCATAAACAAGCAATAATAAATACAAGCAACCTGTTTCTTTAGGAAAAGAACGAAATGTTTAAACCAGACAATTTTGTTGTGGAATCCAGGCTCGTCCACTTACTTTGACCTTAGGCAAGAGTCTTACACCCTACTGAGCCTTCTCATCTGAAATAAGCCAACACCACTCCCTTCATTGGGTTGTTGTGAGGATTCATTAAATGGTAGTTTATTGCCAGGCACACAATAAGCCCTCAGCATATATCAAACCCCTTCCTTCCCCATCTGAGTGGGAAAATGTCTTGTTCTCAAGAAGGGGTATGCCACTTCTTTAGGGATGACAAAGCAAAGAGCAATACTGCCAGGACTCTCACTGATATAGAGATTAAAAGCCTGGAATTCCCCGCACACTGTTGCTTGCTTTGTGTGGACACACATTGACAGCCTCCATGATGGGAAGATCACAGGTCCATCCAAGTCCATTTTGCCTGATGTGTGATCCAAACAACCTGTCTCTTAATTTCAGGAGTGGTCCTGCCTGCAGACACACACACTTAGTTTCTTCTGCCACTCCTGTTGGAGCATGCTTCCTCTTAGGCCTCAGGAAACAAAAGAGCTCTCAGCCAAACAATTTATAACTGTTGATCCCAGTGGATTTCCTGGGGATCAGCAATTCCCCCAGACTGGAAGTAGCCAATAACCTGTAAAATATTTCAAGGCAAACACCTCATCTGTTTCAGTTGCTGATATCTCTCCAACACCTGGAAAAGCACCTAGACCCAGCACCTTGTGAATCTTCTGCAGATAATCATGGAACGAATGACATATCACCCGTGATCTGGCATTTATCACAACCTAGCTCCTATTCAGTCCTACAAATTACTCGAGTCTCTCTTATTGGCAATACACTGAAAACCATGGGGAAATGCAGGCATGAGAAACTCAAAGGTCCTGACCTAAGGCACTGTGAGGGCAAGAAGGGGAGGTATACATGGTATTTACATAACTTTCTACAGAAAAAGTCAGACCCTGAGAAGAACTGCTCCCCACCCCACTCCATCCCTGCCAGACTTTTACAGAGACCAGCATCACTCTTACGGTCAGTCTAACCAACATCCCCATCAGAAAGGTATACGGATTGCCTAAACTACCGTAAGCCTGGGCAATGTCTCCATATAACTACTCAGAAAGCAGCAGAGCCTCCAGCAGCTGATGGTAGATGATCTAAGAGCCTTCTCTCGTATAGCACAGGACATGCTAACAAAGAGTACATAATTTATTTGTATTGATTCACCAGCAAACATTTGATCATATCTCCTTTCCTTCCTTTGGCCGAGAATCCATGGCCACAGTCCCAAAAAATTTATTTTTGGAAAAATATCTCCGTAAAAGTAAGTTCCTCACATATCTTAGCTATAAGAAGTAAAGGAGTCCAGGCCAGACAAACTTGCCAAGAAAAAGGGAAGAGAGACAGAGCAGTCCCCTTTTTTGAGTTGACTCTCGTCAAAACAATCCCCCTCCATAAGAAACAGACAAGGTGTGCTTGGGAATTAAAGCCTCAATTCTAAGATCTCACTGTCAGATACAGAATCGGAAATTTGGGGCAGATCAGCTTCCTGTTCTAGAGAAGTAAGAAGTACAAAGGAGCTGGCCAGACTCCAGGCCAAAGAGAAGGGACAAAAAATAAAAGGGGCAGAGGGAAGAAGGGAGTAAAAAGAAATAAGGGGCAGAAAGAAGTTTGGGCTTCACAATAGCCTGAGCTGGCATGAAAACGCCCAAAGTTCAGCATTGCTTTCATTCAACCTTGAAGGTTAAGTAAAGATTACAATAACCTTGTATCGAGCATGTACTATGTACTGACTGTGCTTCAGATACTGGTATATGTTAAACATTGTTTCTTCCCTCCAGATACTCTCTGATGGGTGAGACAGGCAGGTAAGCACATATTTAACTTAATGTGATTTCTGCATTAACAACAACATTTATTGCTCCAACTCAAGGACACTGATGACTCTTTCAATCCTATGGTACCGAGACTCTTCCTATCTCAGAATATACTGGAAAACAAAGGGAAAAGTCAGGAAAAATATCTTTTCACTTTAACAAGCCTGGTCAGTTCAGGCAGACACAGGGAACTTAAAAACTGAGGTTCAATGTATTCAAGGACACCTAGAAGGAAGCCATGTGCTTTGAAACCACTGAATGCCTTCATGTTCCACAGACAGGTAGCAGAGACAGACTAAATTTTTAGCCAGTTTGTTGCTCTGAGCAGCAAGCAGACATCTAGAAGACCCAGAAAGGAACAGAAGCCCCCCCTGTGTCTCTAAAATCAGCACATGTTCTTTTCTTCCTGTCCCTCTCTGCATCCAACTACCTACTCTTCAAGCACCAGCTCAAGCCCAGACCCCAGCCGGGAGTCATTCCTTATCGCCCCAGTCCCCACTCATCTCTCCATCTGTGGCCCAGATTTCCCCACATCTCCCATCCCACATGCTTACCTTACAATTTGACCCTCACACATTTCCTATTGAGTGGTGGGGGTCTATGTTGCTTCCTTTGAGCCTAGACAGATCTTTGTGACTGCTTCAATAAGTAGAATACAGAGAGACTGATGTTGCTGAAGGTACACAATGTGTAACATGAGGATGCAAATGACACTGCACAAGCTAGACTAGAAATGCCAAGGAAATCAAAGTCATCGATACTGCTAAGCTACTAAATCAAGTCTGACCTGAAGCCATAAACCTCTAGTCTTTTCTGTCAAATAAGTTAATAAATCTTCCTTTTGTTTCAGCCTGTGTTCCTAACTGCTCAACTTGAAATACTTTTCCCATCTTTTAAGCCTCAGATCAAAATTACTTCCTCCACAAGGCCAACCCTAACTCCTCCACACAGATTACATTGTTCTTTCTTTTGTATGACTGTTGATGCATCCTGACATTATGGAAACTACACATTAGATTATAATATTTATATTTTATCATCTAACTACACTCTGAGATATATTTGAGAGCAGATTTTAAGCTTCTTGACATTTGTTATCAATCAATACATAAACATAACCTTACATGCATAAGTGTAATCATTTACGCAATCAATCAATAAACAAATGTAACCTGACATGCACACATGTTGTTTATAAACATGTTAATAAGTATTTTTAGGATGACCAGTAGTCAATTGATACATTCCAGTTAATGATAAAAATGGCAATAGGGCTGGGCTCGTGGCTCAGCCTGTAAGCCCAGCACTTTGGAAGGCTAAGGGGAGTGGATTGCCTGAGCCCATGGATTTGAGACCAGCCCAGGTAACTTGGCGAGGCCTTGTCTCTACAATATATCAAAAATTAGCTGGGTGTGGTAGTGTGCCCCTGTAGTTCTGGCTACTTCAAAGGCTAAGGCGGAAGGATCACTGAAGCTCAGCAAGTCGATGCTGGGGTAGCTATGAGTGTGCCACTGCACTCCAGCCTGGGCAACAGAGTGAGACTCCAACTCAAAAAAAAAAGGCAATAGAACTGGAAATCAACATTTGTATCCATGAATTCATTTTAGCCTCACAACAGTCCTATGAGATGTGTCTAGTATTGTTTCCTTTTCTTTTAAGAATGAACTTGAGTTTTAGAAGGATTAAGTGACCAAGCAAATACCCACAATATGTAAATAGCAGCATTTAATATCAATTAAATCAGCAATTTTGGCATCCCTGAAGTGACCACAGCAGCTTGATGTATACAAGAACCCATTTATTATGTAGCCATAAAGAAGGACAAACATATGG
>NW_007145304.1:0-3629 GCF_000164805.1 Carlito syrichta
CCCTACTGAGCCTTCTCATCTGAAATAAGCCAACACCACTCCCTTCATTGGGTTGTTGTGAGGATTCATTAAATGGTAGTTTATTGCCAGGCACACAATAAGCCCTCAGCATATATCAAACCCCTTCCTTCCCCATCTGAGTGGGAAAATGTCTTGTTCTCAAGAAGGGGTATGCCACTTCTTTAGGGATGACAAAGCAAAGAGCAATACTGCCAGGACTCTCACTGATATAGAGATTAAAAGCCTGGAATTCCCCGCACACTGTTGCTTGCTTTGTGTGGACACACATTGACAGCCTCCATGATGGGAAGATCACAGGTCCATCCAAGTCCATTTTGCCTGATGTGTGATCCAAACAACCTGTCTCTTAATTTCAGGAGTGGTCCTGCCTGCAGACACACACACTTAGTTTCTTCTGCCACTCCTGTTGGAGCATGCTTCCTCTTAGGCCTCAGGAAACAAAAGAGCTCTCAGCCAAACAATTTATAGCTGTTGATCCCAGTGGATTTCCTGGGGATCAGCAATTCCCCCAGACTGGAAGTAGCCAATAACCTGTAAAATATGTCAAGGCAAACACCTCATCTGTTTCAGTTGCTGATATCTCTCTCACACCTGGAAAAGCACCTACACCCAGCACCTTGTGAATCTTCTGCAGATAATCATGGAACGAATGACATATCACCCATGATCTGGCATTTATCACAACCTAGCTCCTATTCAGTCCTACAAATAACTAGAGTCTCTCTTATTGGCAATACACTGAAAACCATGGGGAAATGCAGGCATGAGAAACTCAAAGGTCCTGACCTAAGGCACTGTGAGGGCAAGAAGGGGAGGTATACATGGTATTTACATAACTTTCTACAGAAAAAGTCAGACCCTGAGAAGAACTGCTCCCCACCCCACTCCATCCCTGCCAGACTTTTACAGAGACCAGCATCACTCTTACGGTCAGTCTAACCAACATCCCCATCAGAAAGGTATACGGATTGCCTAAACTACCGTAAGCCTGGGCAATGTCTCCATATAACTACTCAGAAAGCAGCAGAGCCTCCAGCAGCTGATGGTAGATGATCTAAGAGCCTTCTCTCGTATAGCACAGGACATGCTAACAAAGAGTACATAATTTATTTGTATTGATTCACCAGCAAACATTTGATCATATCTCCTTTCCTTCCTTTGGCCGAGAATCCATGGCCACAGTCCCAAAAAATTTATTTTTGGAAAAATATCTCCGTAAAAGTAAGTTCCTCACATATCTTAGCTATAAGAAGTAAAGGAGTCCAGGCCAGACAAACTTGCCAAGAAAAAGGGAAGAGAGACAGAGCAGTCCCCTTTTTTGAGTTGACTCTCGTCAAAACAATCCCCCTCCATAAGAAACAGACAAGGTGTGCTTGGGAATTAAAGCCTCAATTCTAAGATCTCACTGTCAGATACAGAATCGGAAATTTGGGGCAGATCAGCTTCCTGTTCTAGAGAAGTAAGAAGTACAAAGGAGCTGGCCAGACTCCAGGCCAAAGAGAAGGGACAAAAAATAAAAGGGGCAGAGGGAAGAAGGGAGTAAAAAGAAATAAGGGGCAGAAAGAAGTTTGGGCTTCACAATAGCCTGAGCTGGCATGAAAACGCCCAAAGTTCAGCATTGCTTTCATTCAACCTTGAAGGTTAAGTAAAGATTACAATAACCTTGTATCGAGCATGTACTATGTACTGACTGTGCTTCAGATACTGGTATATGTTAAACATAGTTTCTTCCCTCCAGATACTCTCTGATGGGTGAGACAGGCAGGTAAGCACATATTTAACTTAATGTGATTTCTGCATTAACAAGAACATTTATTGCTCCAACTCAAGGACACTGATGACTCTTTCAATCCTATGGTACCGAGACTCTTCCTATCTCAGAATATACTGGAAAACAAAGGGAAAAGTCAGGAAAAATATCTTTTCACTTTAACAAGCCTGGTCAGTTCAGGCAGACACAGGGAACTTAAAAACTGAGGTTCAATGTATTCAAGGACACCTAGAAGGAAGCCATGTGCTTTGAAACCACTGAATGCCTTCATGTTCCACAGACAGGTAGCAGAGACAGACTAAATTTTTAGCCAGTTTGTTGCTCTGAGCAGCAAGCAGACATCTAGAAGACCCAGAAAGGAACAGAAGCCCCCCCTGTGTCTCTAAAATCAGCACATGTTCTTTTCTTCCTGTCCCTCTCTGCATCCAACTACCTACTCTTCAAGCACCAGCTCAAGCCCAGACCCCAGCCGGGAGTCATTCCTTATCGCCCCAGTCCCCACTCATCTCTCCATCTGTGGCCCAGATTTCCCCACATCTCCCATCCCACATGCTTACCTTACAATTTGACCCTCACACATTTCCTATTGAGTGGTGGGGGTCTATGTTGCTTCCTTTGAGCCTAGACAGATCTTTGTGACTGCTTCAATAAGTAGAATACAGAGAGACTGATGTTGCTGAAGGTACACAATGTGTAACATGAGGATGCAAATGACACTGCACAAGCTAGACTAGAAATGCCAAGGAAATCAAAGTCATCGATACTGCTAAGCTACTAA
Organism: Carlito syrichta; assembly: GCF_000164805.1. Lineage (NCBI taxonomy): Eukaryota > Metazoa > Chordata > Mammalia > Primates > Tarsiidae > Carlito > Carlito syrichta. The sequence goes on from NW_007145304.1 coordinate 2,571, forward strand.
ATCAAGTCTGACCTGAAGCCATAAACCTCTAGTCTTTTCTGTCAAATAAGTTAATAAATCTTCCTTTTGTTTCAGCCTGTGTTCCTAACTGCTCAACTTGAAATACTTTTCCCATCTTTTAAGCCTCAGATCAAAATTACTTCCTCCACAAGGCCAACCCTAACTCCTCCACACAGATTACATTGTTCTTTCTTTTGTATGACTGTTGATGCATCCTGACATTATGGAAACTACACATTAGATTATAATATTTATATTTTATCATCTAACTACACTCTGAGATATATTTGAGAGCAGATTTTAAGCTTCTTGACATTTGTTATCAATCAATACATAAACATAACCTTACATGCATAAGTGTAATCATTTACGCAATCAATCAATAAACAAATGTAACCTGACATGCACACATGTTGTTTATAAACATGTTAATAAGTATTTTTAGGATGACCAGTAGTCAATTGATACATTCCAGTTAATGATAAAAATGGCAATAGGGTTGGGCTCGTGGCTCAGCCTGTAAGCCCAGCACTTTGGAAGTCTAAGGTGAGTGGATTGCTTGAGCCCATGGATTTGAGACCAGCCCAGGTAACTTGGCGAGGCCTTGTCTATACAATATATCAAAAATTAGCTGGGTGTGGTAGTGTGCCCCTTAGTTCTGGCTACTTCAAAGGCTAAAGCGGAAGGATCACTGAAGCTCAGCAAGTCAATGCTGGGGTAGCTATGAGTGTGCCACTGCACTCCAGCCTGGGTAACAGAGTGAGACTCCAATTCAAAAAAAAAAAAGGCAATAGAACTGGAAATCAACATTTGTATCCATGAATTCATTTTAGCCTCACAACAGTCCTATGAGATGTGTCTAGTATTGTTTCCTTTTCTTTTAAGAATGAACTTGAGTTTTAGAAGGATTAAGTGACCAAGCAAATACCCACAATATGTAAATAGCAGCATTTAATATCAATTAAATCAGCAATTTTGGCATCCCTGAAGTGACCACAGCAGCTTGATGTATACAAGAACCCATTTATTATGTAGCCATAAAGAAGGACAAACATATGG
>NW_007145305.1:0-762 GCF_000164805.1 Carlito syrichta
AACTGCAGGAGGTAGGGGGAGTTGGCAGAGACAGTAGTTGAAATCTGCCTGGGGGCTCACCTCATCAACAAGAATATCTGCTTGATAAATATTTGTGTTCCCAACCCTGAATTGTACCCCACAATTTTAAAATAAAAGAATTTAAATTAAAAAGAATTCGAGTATACAAGGAATAGAAAACCCCTACAAAATGGTACACCTTACAGATTGACAACTGAAAAGATAATAAGTGGCCCCCTGTGCATATCATCCAATATTATGGCTCGGCCACCTGGGCAAAGGATGGTTCCTGGGGTTATTGGACCCTCATTTATATGTTAAACCTCCTAATTCTATTACAGGCATTTATTAAAATTATGACTAATAAAACTGCAAAGGCCCCTAACATACTAGTCAAACAGCAAACCAAGATGCACAATACTATCCATCAAAACTGCTTAGCCTTAGATTACTTGCTTGCTTCTAAAAAAAGATGTTGAGAAAGTTTAACTTGAGCAACTGCTGCTTACAAATAAATGACATAAAAAGTCATAAAAAAGTTACCAACCATATAAAAAATTGCTCATGTCTCAGTCCAGATCTGAAAAAGGTTAAAACCCCAGGAAATTGTTTGAGAGATGGTTCTCAACTTTTATGAGATTTAAGACCCTCATAGACATTATACTTATAATTTTGAAAATGTGTCTAATGTGGGCCTTGTCTAGCTCCCTTAGCCATAACGTCTGCCTCCAACCTCATTGAGGCCATAGTCAGAAAAAAAAA
>NW_007145306.1:0-10125 GCF_000164805.1 Carlito syrichta
ATAGCAGTGAATTTTGGTTGAAGAAATGAAGCCAAAATGGAGCCCAGATGTATATTTGTGCAGAATAATAAAACTGAAGGAAACTTTGCCTGACTTCATAGTTCAAGTATGCAACACTGCAAGTTTCATAGGAAAGCAGTTCATTGAGAAGGTTACTAGCTCTACAGTCATACAATGTTCACTGATGTTCCTGTGTGAAGAGACCTGATGGCACAATTACTGACAACCTGACATGGCCCTGCCTTGACATGACTTGGTTTGGGAATGTGTATAAAGCAACAGCATGTTTACCAGAAGTCTTAGGAGAGCCTACATAAGCAGGGAGCAGTGGGTATGGAGATCAGTGCCCACAACAGACATGTCATAAGAATGGTCTGCACAGAACTGGGGAAAATTACAAACAACAGCAATAACTAAAACAACGAAAACAGCAGCAACAACAAAATTCCCTAAGTATGTAGGGGTTTCTGCTTTTCTAGTCTGGCTCTTATAAACTCAGTATGTAATCAAACCATAGCAAATGTCCAAGGGAAAACCCTAGACGGGGGTAGATGTTGCCCTTTGCAACTACTGAGACTCCCTGAAATGGGTTATCCTTTTCCAAATGGTTCTACCATCTGTGACAAGTTGGAACTTACATCCAAATGCAAGGTTGATAAATACGACAGAAGAATTAAAATCATATGAACATCAAGTCAACTAGACAATACACTTTTCACTATGGAATTTTAGGTAATCCACTTCTCATTTCTCCAACCACTTTCTTGCAATTCTGGACCTTATGAAGATTATTCTTTCAACTTTTATATATTCTTAGTATTTCTATGTAGTGAGAAATGGCTAGTTTTGGCTGCTGATTGGATTTGTTTGTTTGCTGCCACATCATGGTTTGTTAACATAGACAAAGATACATTTTTAAATTTAGAAATATTGTGCATTGACTCTATCCATACCACTGCACTTGTCAGGAGATTTGCAGTGTCCTCTAGAGAGGACATTCCCTTGTGAAATTGCGATAAAAGCTCTGGCCTTGCCTTGACTAATCAGGGCACTTCAGTTCAACTTCTCAAAATGAGATTCCCTGCTCAGCTACTTGGGCTGCTAATACTCTGGGTCCTTGGTAAATACAGAAAATTGACAGGAAAGGGAATGGGATTTGAGGATAAGCTCTGTCAGTCCCATGGTCTTCAATATTAATTTTGTTGACATGTTAGATGTGCATGTCTTGTCCTCCTGGATAGGACATGGGATGTTTTAATATGTGAGAGAACCGATTCCAGAAGGAACAAGGGCCTGTGCTCTGGTGAAGACTCTGACACAGAAACAGAGAATGGTGTAAGTGACTTCTAGAGTTTCCTTGTACTTTGAGCATATATGATCTCCTTTGAAACTGATTTTTTTTGGTGTGTACATCAAACTCACATATACAAAAAATTATTTAGCCTTAAGTAACTGAAGAGAAATGATGAAAATATTTATATATAAACTTGTACTTTCCTCTCATTATTTTGGAATCCAGAGGGGTGTTTTCATGACCCAGACTCCACTTTCCAGGTTACTGGAGAGCTTGCCTGTAGGTCTAGTCAGAGCCTCCTATACAGTGATGGAAATATGAGTTTAAATTGGTACTGCAGAAGCCAAGCCAGTTTCCGTAGTTCCTGTTCTATAAGGTTTCTGGTTTTCTAGTGTCCCAGACAGGTTTAGGGGCAATGGGTGAATGAGAGATCTTAAATGAGCTAAATGAGCAATTGTTAAAATCAGTAGGGTTGAGGCTCAGAATGTTGGAGATTATCACCTCCAACAGGCTCTGCATATCCTCCCACAGTAGTACAACCCCAAACAAAATTATTCTTACTTGATAGTCCTACCTGCCCAAACTTATTTCTTCACTGGGGATCACTCTACATAGGTTTTTTGAATCTTTGTAACAAAAAAGGAATATGCCAAAGAATTCAGGGGAACTGGACTATGGGTGCCTGGTTATACCTCAAGCACCACACTTAAGACCCCAATAAATATAGCAACCTTAGCATGGCAGAACCTACAGGAGAATTCATGGGTCCAAGTTTCCTCTGAGTGAAAAGACATGATGAAAAGAAGGCTGTCTTGAAAGTCTATTATAGTCCTCTCTCCCTTACATATGTTTGCCAATTACATTCATTCAGCATAATAGTAACCTAATTCAGGTTGATTCAAGACAGCATAATCCTGCTACAATTGTTGGTATTGTTTTGGCTTGGTAGTTACAAGTATATTTCAGCAGGATAATATTTGGTGATATTAAGACATTCTTTCTCCCCATCTCAATTTTTGTTTTCACTAGTTCTTAGTACTTGTCTCTCTCTAGGACTGAAGAAGGCACAGGGTTTTGTACTACTGCTCTGAGCAAAGTAACCAAGAAAAATAATTAACATTCTTGGTTTTTGGCTTTGTTTGTTTGTTTTTGCTTGCTTGTTTGTTTTTCACTGGCAGAGAAACTTCAGTAACATTGTTTACTAATAAAAGTCAAATGCCAAAATTCTTTGTGCAACATCAGTCAAAAGTGATTGAAATAAAAAAAATTGGGGGTTTTCTGAATTCCAATGCTGCATTTTAAAATGCAACCAAGAAAGAAAGTGTTGTGCATAGAACATACAAACATATACCACATTCAATAGAATTTTGAAAATACAAAATGTAAATTCTATGTAAGTGATTTTTTTCCCTGTGAAAAAAGAAGACTATGAAGCCTTTGGGCACAGGAAGTCAATTCAAATTTGAAGCACATCATAGAGGTCAGCTGTTGCCACAGTATCTAGTTCTGTGGATGACCATTTTGGGGCAGGTTCTGGTGGAGTTGGGTTGAAAAATGACCTCCGATAAAAGCTCTGATGTATGTCTTTGAGAGAATCACATAACTTAATTGAGGGATCCTTGTGTGGTGCTCAATGCTGTGTCCTGATGCCGCTGAGAGCTTACAGTGAAGTGAGGTATCACCCAGGGCTCGAGGTCTTTAGTGACTCAATGGTTTGTAAAATTCTTGTTCAAAAGCACCAAAAGTCATATCACACAGTCCTATTTAACCCAGTTAGGTATAAGTAAGTTTTAAAAATTTGAATCTAGCCCCATTATAAAGCTTAAGATGATTGGTCTCATTTTGTCTCCCATTGGGGAAAACCATCATTTAGTAATATGATGTTATTTAGTTAATGTGATGAGTATGTTGACCAGATGGCTAAGCTAAGACTGGGAAGTTTAACGGAAGATGCAGTTGTGGATGTCCCAAGAGTTATATCTTGGGACAATCAAGTGCAGCAATAAAGGAGGAAACTCCACGAGAATGTTGAAGGTTTTACTAGTCTTTTTGAATTATTCAATCAGGCATTAATTCCATTCCATATATCATAATGTCCCAGGAAAAACCCCAGCCTGTATTAAAGGCTGAACTCCTGTTCATTTCATTAAGACAGTTCCATGTAACTGCCAAAGATCAGGTGAATTATTTTTCCCCTGTAGAGTACCACTGCCAGTGTTACATGAGAATCTCTACCAATATCAAATTTGGAAAGTGAAAAAAGTAAAAAAAAAAAAAAAGAAAGAAAAAGACAGGAGAAAATCAACTTACCTACAAAAGCCTGTTGTTTTCTCTGGAGCTGTAGGTCATCTTTGTGTCTTCCATAGTGCTCTAAGGTATTACAAGTATAATTTTTAAAATTTACCTATTTGCTTTTTTCTTCATGTAGTGGAATTTTTCTGTTGATGTTCTAAAACTGATTATATCCTGATTGAAAGTAGAAGTTTTATGTTTTTTAATTAAATTATATTGTAGAGATATAAGCACTGGCATTGCATTACAAAACATTAAGGTCTACTCATGCAAATATAAAAAATGAAGGAATACAATAACTGAAGAAATGATGATGATCAGATCACCTTGAAAATGGTGGTGAAAATGAATATGATTTCTGAATTAAATAATAATATATAGAAATATATGTATAAGCCATAAATTAACTCCATTTAAAATAATGATCTAATAATAATTTTGACCCAATTGTTTTGGACTCTTAGGCTGTCTACCTAACTTGGCTATTGTGAATAATGCTACTTTGAACACAAGAGTGCAGATATACTCTAATTTCATTTTCTTTGATTATATACTCAACAAAGGATTATCTGGGTCATATTGGAGTTCTATTTTTATTAATTGGAGACCTTTATACTCTTTTTTGATGAAGGCTATTCTAATTTACATTTTGCCAATGGTATATAAGGGCTTTCTTTTTTCCACACCCTCGCCAACATTTATCCTCTCACTTTTTGACAGTAAACATAATAACAGGTGTGAGGTTAAATTTAACTGTGACTCATTTGCAATTGCCTGATAGTAATGTTGAGCAATTTTCATATACATGTTGGCTAATTTTATACCTCCTTAAGGGCTCTCTTTAACTGTGTCCTTCCTTTTCCTGATAATGGAGGGCAGCACAGGTCTTTAAGTAAACTCTGAGTAAGGCCCTTTTGTGTGTGCACCTCTAAACTCAGGACCTGGACATAAATGGCACTGGATAAGCTTGGGGAAGTGATGTAGTTTGTGACCACTAGGGAGGTAGAACCAGAAAGAGAGAGAAAGAGATACAAAAAAGAGAGAAATAGAGTAAGAAAGGTGCATACACTGAGATATGGCTCTGTAATAGTTTAGCAAATTGAATATGGTGTTCAAAATATTTAATCCCTTCCCCCACCCCAGACTGCCTATAGCACCTGGCTGTCTTGCACTCTATGGCGGACCAGAGATCAACTGGAGCCCAGAGTCCCATCAGTGGAGAGAGAGAATCCAGGAGAGTCAGGGAGGAGGCCCATGCCCAATAAAGAGGTGCCCATAGCAGCCATTTCCTCTGTTCCAGGACCAGGCAGAGACAGCATCGCCTGCCCAGTGCAGCACAGCTCTGCCCAACCTCCAAATTGGGATCTAAGATAATCACATTAAACAGGGAGAGTTAGAAACCCTTCCCCTATTCTAGATTGGACACAGACAGGTCGGATCTGAGTGGAAGACCTGATTGAACCCAGATCTGACACTAGCTGTGAGCAACCCCACTAGCCTGCAACGAGAGCTAGAGATCAGAGCTGATAGGACATTGGGCTCACAGAAACAATCTCAGAGCAAGCTTGATTAGTTGTTTTTACTTTTTAAATTTTTATTCTTTTTCTGTGGGTTTTGCTCATATTTGTTTGTTTTATTTTTCCCTTTCTTTTCTCTTTTTTTCCTCTTCTCTCTATTTTTTGATAACATTTTTGCACTTGCCCTGTTTCTGTTATTTTAATGATTTCTCTCTTTTTTTAAAATTAGACTTCCTAGTTGTGTAGGGTAGTTGTAAAACAATAGGGAGGTTGGTTGCCTCATGTGTTTGTATGATCATCTGTAATGCTTTAGTTTTTGTTTTATTCTCTTCTGTCTTTGTATCTCTTTTCATTTGTTAGTCAGTAATTTTGTCAATTATCCCTCTTTCCCTTCTCTCTCTCCACAGTTCTCTTCCCCCCTTCCTTGATCTAGTCTTTTCCTTTTTCTTACCTCATTTTGCTTTCAGTGAGCAAACGCACCCCCACTGCAATTGCAAGGAAGCCGGAAGGGGGTTCCAGGATACCCATAGATCTGCTGGTGGATACTAGGATCTGCAGATGTATTTTGAATCACAACAAATGTACAAAATTATTATATAAATAGAACCTGTCAATTAAACTACTCTCATCCCCCCTCTCCAAAAAAAATTGTCCTGGACTAGATACAAAATACCTGCTCTGGCTACAGGAATTTTCACTGTCATCTTTGTTTTAAAACCCCGTACCTGGGTGAGTACACCTTAAAATGTTTTTCTAACTCAGTGGAGCTGTAAAGGATATGACTACAGATAATTTTTTCTGATGCTCAAAATTCAGTTACTTCTTATGGAAGTCCTCATTATGTGTATGTCCACAGTGATGTTGTGTTTGATGATGTTCTCAGAACTGCTTGCTGGGCCAATGTCATATCACTGCTGTCATCAAGGGACCCCTGGGAGACTCTAAATAACAACAGTGTGTAAATTTCAAAGTTATATCACTGATCACCTTACAAAGGGAGATCGTCAATTCAATTAAATTGACTAATCTTTTGGGCAGATTATCATTCCTCAGAGGAAACACACTGAATGATTGGAGAAAATGTTGCTTAGAAGAGCTATGACAAGACTTTTGATAATGGGCCAAGATAAAAATACGTGTGTGTGTGTGTGTGTGTTCTCTGGAAAATATTCATCTAAATGCCATGACTTAGCAGAAACACTTAATAATGAACATAATCCAGATGTTAGTTGTTACCTTTCCTAACTTTCCCAGAGAGTCTTACCAACCATCTTAAAGGTCCATACATAGTTTCAAAGTTATAAATTTATCTAACAAGACTCACATGTCTAGTGTCACTTAACATCCAGCTAAACTGGAAGAATGATCCCTCCTGAGCCCCAATAATAGACCATCCATCAGAGACCAGAATAACAACCAGTGTCAAGCACTCACAGTGGACCTCATCCAGACATGAAAAACATTTATTGGTTTGCTGTATATGTGTTTGTCTGTCCTGTTAGGCTTGTTTCTGCCAGAAACATCACTTGAAGTTTTACTGAGTGATTTCATGAGACACAATAAATTCTTATATAATATAACATTGAACAAAGTAACCTAATTATAGCAACCAAAAAGTGAAGCAAGTTATTGTTTAATTATAGCAAAATCAAAAAAAGCTCATGATCTTACCATGGACACATTTGCAACTGTCGCTTTAAAAAGGAAATGCCTTTCTTAGTCACACAAAATTGGAACACAAACCCTTATGATGTCCAATTCCTGTCTTACTAGATGTAGTGGATGTTCTGAAACACTAACATGTGTGAGATTTTGCTCCTATGCAAAGAATATTTGTATCTGAGAAATGAGGGATAAAATTGTCCCTAATTATTATGTCTACTGAGAAGATTGTGAATTTCTGTTTCTATTCACTGAAGTCTGTGGTTTTCTAACTAGCATTTCTTCATTCAAACAGTTGGCATGATAATTGTTTCAAAAAATTGAAAGAAATGACAATCATGTGACCATTACATCACATATTGTACAGGATCTAGTGTCAACACAAGGTGTTATAGTGTTGTTTGGTATTATAGATTCTGACAATCAAGGGGAAATAGGATTCCTTCTATATATTTTAGAGTGGAAGTAGAGAATATGTGGAACCTAGAGAAACTTCAGAAATGTTTCCATTTACTGCCATTTCTACTGGCAAAGTTTAAGAGAAACTTCAACATACTTCAGAAAGAAGCTTAGTTAACACAGCTGAAGCATCACATGCTCTTGGGAAACTAGAGGCAAAGGGAGATGAAATACACAGTGAAAAAAGTAGACATAAACACCACCTAGAGCCTCTTGGTCAGATTGAGGATTCAGAAGCACAGGAGATACTCCATTCCTTCTTACATTTCCTGTCACTGATTCGGTTTAATATGAGAGAAGTCATTTCTCTAATTCCTAGTATCATATGTTTCCATTATCAGAAAATCTTTTGCTTGTAATGGAAAGCTGGTGAGTCGTGCTTTGTGTCCACTGGACTGTGCTGCCTGGCCAGGACATGAACCAGAATAATGTGTCCCTCTGGCTAGGCATGCTCTTTTCCTCTCATTCACTTCTGGAAACCACTTACAGGAATGAATCTCTATGCAGAGTTTAAACCACATCTTGGACCTTGAACACCAAAGACATGAGGATTAGTCTTTCTAGACACTACCATAAAGATACTACTTGAAAACAGAAAAGGGAATATTGTAGAGAAAACTGACTAATGTCTGAATGAGTCATGTACACATATACATATGTTAATAAATTTTATTTCCTCTACTCTCTCTTTATTAAAAACATAAATAAATAAAAGTGCTGTATTTTGATCACATTTATAATTTAGACCACACATAAAATTATATCAAGACTGACTTGTAACTTACTGGAATGTCAATTTTTCTTAGAAGGTATTGAGCTAAACAGATTTAAATTTTTAAACATTTTGGTAGAGTTGTGTATGCATTATTTGCAAAGAATTATGTAATAACATTGTTTATATTATTAAGATCTGGGAGCTCAAATGATGGAATTTCACATGAAGGACGTAGGCAGAAATAGCCCCTGTACCCATGAAAACAAATGAATCTGCAAGAATGAAAGAGGAATGTAATGAACTCAGGGTTGCTAATCAATAGGTCAGATCTCTGGTAGCTGGAGGCAGAACTACTGTCCTTCTGGGCATTAGTAAGAAGAGCAGCTCTTTTCTCTGCAGCAGGTGGCTGCGTGCAAAGTCTTGGGCAGTAGGGTCTTCTTTCACAACCTGTATCAGCCTTGCAGTTCTTGGAATTTTCATAGAGGCTTTACCTAGATCATGCTCCTTCAGCTGAACAATGCACTGGAAACTCTCCTCAGGATGTAGAAAGGATCATGTTAAATCTTACCTCTTCTCTGGGCTTGGTGACTCAGCCTGTAATCCCGTGCCTCTGGGAAGCTGAGGTGAGTGGATTGCTTGAGCCCACAGGTTTGAGACCCGCCTGGGCAGCGAGACCTCATCTCTACAATAAATCAAAAAAAAAATCAGCCGGGCATGGTAGTGCATGCCTGTAATTCCATCTACTTGGAAGGTTGAATGAGTCATGTACACATATACATATGTTAATAAATTTTATTTCCTCTACTGGGATCGCCGGAGCCCAGCAGGTCAAGGCTGCCATGGCCGGGAGCGGTCACTGCATTCCAGTATGGGCCACAGAGTGAGACTCTAACTCAAAAAAAAAAAATCTTACCTCTTCTAGTTTCCAATTTTCTGGGATCTCTGACTTTAATTTCTAATGTCCAGTGACTTAAATATAACTGTTTCATATATTTTGTGCTGTGTTTCAGTTAATACACAGGAATGTAAATATGGTCCCTGCTAATTCATTTTGTCTGCAGTTGAATTTCTGGAGGGCCATGTCTAACTATAACACTTTTTGCTTCTTGGGGTTTTCCATCAGAACCCAGTATTACTTGGACAGAGGTCCTTATCTGGGCTCACAATCAGGGTCTTATTGACACTGTTGCTTCTCTTGCTCTGTCCCACACCACACAAGTTCTCTTGCACACACATACAGACACTTTACACACATCCTCATGCCATCCTGTCTCCCAAAAAGCAGCCCCTCAGCTATATATTGGACAGAAGGAGTGATCACCTGCTGGGAAGTCACTCTCAAGAGGACAGATCCAGAGAAGATTTCAAGTTAATCTATAGAAGTTAGGCTTAGAGTATACAAATTTGAAATTTCAGAGTTCTAAGCGCCCACAGTGTGATGTAGAGGAAGAACGTTTTCTCGGTGTTATCTTAATCTCTCTATAGGAATAACTGAAAAAGAGACAGGTGAGGGACCTTCACTGCTAGAGCACAGAGCAAAGGATCCTCTTGTTGGGATATCAGTGTTATTTGATTTATTTATTAGTAGTATTGTGACATTCTGATAAGACAATTGAAGTATAAGATTAGAGACCTGGAAGCAAGATTCTCAGTCAGTGTTCACAAGGTCTCTTTATAGTTCAGCAGGTTGATGAGGACACCTTGGTCTTATTGTGTTCACAGTAGGGCTAGCTTTGCTTCCAGCCTTATCCTTCCTTCCTCCCTTACTTCTCTGAAACTCAGAGTATTTCCCAGGTAATACGTTCTAGCTCTTCATCCTACTTAGAAGATAATTGATCCTTAGTGGTTTAGGCTGTTCAAGGTTGTAATTTTATCCTAACTCAGGTTCTATAACCAGGGCTATTCTGATAGTTTTGAGTAAGAAACAGTATTTTTTTGAATAATTAGGGTTGACTTCTCCCATCAGAACATTTATGCTGATGAACTGAGAAAAATAAGGCCACATTGCAATGAAGGGTTTTACTATGAAGGTCCCCAAACCAAAAACAAGATGTTTTCCATTGAGTCCATGAGTGGGATGGAGACCTGAGACCTGAGTCTTTGGTTTGATTTGTTACTGACCATATAACTTTGAAAAAACACAATGTTATCTGTCTGCATCTATAGTACATTTTTGGTCTTATAAC
>NW_007145307.1:0-917 GCF_000164805.1 Carlito syrichta
TGCCCTGTTTCTGTTATTTTAATGATTTCTCTCTTTTTTAAAATTAAACTTCCTAGTTGTGTAGGGTAGTTGTAAAACAATAGGGAGGTTGGTTGCCTCGTGTGTTTGTATGATCATCTGTAATGTTTTAGTTTTTGTTTTATTCTCTTTTGTCTTTGTATCTCTTTTCATTTGTTAGTCAGTAATTTTGTCAATTATCCCTCTTTCCCTTCTCTCTCTCCACATTTCTCTTCCCCCCTTCCTTGATCTAGTCTTTTCCTTTTTCTTACCTCATTTTGCTTTCAGTGAGCAAACGCACCCCCACTGCAATTGCAAGGAAGCCGGAAGGGGGTTCCAGGATACCCATAGATCTGCTGGTGGATACTAGGATCTGCAGATGTATTTTGAATCACAACAAATGTACAAAATTATTATATAAATAGAACCTGTCAATTAAACTACTCTCATCCCCCCTCTCCAAAAAAAATTGTCCTGGACTAGATACAAAATACCTACTCTGGCTACAGGAATTTTCACTGTCATCTTTGTTTTAAAACCCCGTACCTGGGTGAGTACACCTTAAAATGTTTTTCTAACTCAGTGGAGCTGTAAAGGATATGACTACAGATAATTTTTTCTGATGCTCAAAATTCAGTTACTTCTTATGGAAGTCCTCATTATGTGTATGTCCACAGTGATGTTGTGTTTGATGATGTTCTCAGAACTGCTTGCTGGGCCAATGTCATATCACTGCTGTCATCAAGGGACCCCTGGGAGACTCTAAATAACAACAGTGTGTAAATTTCAAAGTTATATCACTGATCACCTTACAAAGGGAGATCGTCAATTCAATTAAATTGACTAATCTTTTGGGCAGATTATCATTCCTCAGAGGAAACACACTGAATGATTGGAGAAAATGTTGCTTAGAAGAGCTA
>NW_007145308.1:0-4323 GCF_000164805.1 Carlito syrichta
ACCTGGGTGAGTACACCTTAAAATATTTTTATAACTCAGTGGAGCTGTAAAGGATATGACTACAGATAATTTTTTCTGATGCTCAAAATTCAGTTACTTCTTATGGAAGTCCTCATTATGTGTATGTCCACAGTGATGTGGTGTTTGATGATGTTCTCAGAACTGGTTGCTGGGCCAATGTCATATCACTGCTGTCATCAAGGGACCCCTGGGAGACTCTAAATAACAATAGTGTGTAAATTTCAAAGTTATATCACTGATCACCTTACAAAGGGAGATCGTCAATTCAATTAAATTGACTAATCTTTTGGGCAGATTATCATTCCTCAGAGGAAACACACTGAATGATTGGAGAAAATGTTGCTTAGAAGAGCTATGACAAGACTTTTGATAATGGGCCAAGATAAAAATACGTGTGTGTGTGTGTGTGTGTGTGTGTGTGTGTGTGTGTGTGTGTGTGTTCTCTGGAAAATATTCATCTAAATGCCATGACTTAGCAGAAACACTTAATAATGAACATAATCCAGATGTTAGTTTTTACCTTTCCTAACTTTCCCAGAGAGTCTTACCAACCATCTTAAAAGTCCATACATAGTTTCAAAGTTATAAATTTATCTAACAAGACTCACATGTCTAGTGTCACTTAACATCCAGCTAAACTGGAAGAATGATCCCTCCTGAGCCCCAATAATAGACCATCCATCAGAGACCAGAATAACAACCAGTGTCAAGCACTCACAGTGGACCTCATCCAGACATGAAAAACATTTATTGGTTTGCTGTATATGTGTTTGTCTGTCCTGTTAGGCTTGTTTCTGCCAGAAACATCACTTGAAGTTTTACTGAGTGATTTCATGAGACACAATAAATTTTTATATAATATAGCATTGAACAAAGTAACCTAATTATAGCAACCAAAAAGTGAAGCAAGTTATTGTTTAATTATAGCAAAATCAAAAAAAGCTCATGATCTTACCATGGACACATTTGCAACTGTCGCTTTAAAAAGGAAATGCCTTTCTTAGTCACACAAAATTGGAACACAAACCCTTATGATGTCCAATTCCTGTCTTACTAGATGTAGTGGATGTTCTGAAACACTAACATGTGTGAGATTTTGCTCCTATGCAAAGAATATTTGTATCTGAGAAATGAGGGATAAAATTGTCCCTAATTATTATGTCTACTGAGAAGATTGTGAATTTCTGTTTCTATTCACTGAAGTCTGTGGTTTTCTAACTAGCATTTCTTCATTCAAACAGTTGGCATGATAATTGTTTCAAAAAATTGAAAGAAATGACAATCATGTGACCATTACATCACATATTGTACAGGATCTAGTGTCAACACAAGGTGTTATAGTGTTGTTTGGTATTATAGATTCTGACAATCAAGGGGAAATAGGATTCCTTCTATATATTTTAGAGTGGAAGTAGAGAATATGTGGAACCTAGAGAAACTTCAGAAATGTTTCCATTTACTGCCATTTCTACTGGCAAAGTTTAAGAGAAACTTCAACATACTTCAGAAAGAAGCTTAGTTAACACAGCTGAAGCATCACATGCTCTTGGGAAACTAGAGGCAAAGGGAGATGAAATACACAGTGAAAAAAGTAGACATAAACACCACCTAGAGCCTCTTGGTCAGATTGAGGATTCAGAAGCACAGGAGATACTCCATTCCTTCTTACATTTCCTGTCACTGATTCGGTTTAATATGAGAGAAGTCATTTCTCTAATTCCTAGTATCATATGTTTCCATTATCAGAAAATCTTTTGCTTGTAATGGAAAGCTGGTGAGTCGTGCTTTGTGTCCACTGGACTGTGCTGCCTGGCCAGGACATGAACCAGAATAATGTGTCCCTCTGGCTAGGCATGCTCTTTTCCTCTCATTCACTTCTGGAAACCACTTACAGGAATGAATCTCTATGCAGAGTTTAAACCACATCTTGGACCTTGAACACCAAAGACATGAGGATTAGTCTTTCTAGACACTACCATAAAGATACTACTTGAAAACAGAAAAGGGAATATTGTAGAGAAAACTGACTAATGTCTGAATGAGTCATGTACACATATACATATGTTAATAAATTTTATTTCCTCTACTCTCTCTTTATTAAAACATAAATAAATAAAGTGCTGTATTTTGATCACATTTATAATTTAGACCACACATAAAATTATATCAAGACTGACTTGTAACTTACTGGAATGTCAATTTTCTTAGACGGTATGAGCTAAACAGATTTAAATTTTTAAACATTTTGGTAGAGTTGTGTATGCATTATTTGCAAAGAATTATGTAATAACATTGTTTATATTATTAAGATCTGGGAGCTCAAATGATGGAATTTCACATGAAGGATGTAGGCAGAAATAGCCCCTGTACCCATGAAAACAAATGAATCTGCAAGAATGAAAGAGGAATGTAATGAACTCAGGGTTGCTAATCAATAGGTCAGATCTCTGGTAGCTGGAGGCAGAACTACTGTCCTTCTGGGCATTAGTAAGATGAGCAGCTCTTTTCTCTGCAGCAGGTGGCTGCGTGCAAAGTCTTGGGCAGTAGGGTCTTCTTTCACAACCTGTATCAGCCTTGCAGTTCTTGGAATTTTCATAGAGGCTTTACCTAGATCATGCTCCTTCAGCTGAACAATGCACTGGAAACTCTCCTCAGGATGTAGAAAGGATCATGTTAAATCTTACCTCTTCTCTGGGCTTGGTGACTCAGCCTGTAATCCCGTGCCTCTGGGAAGCTGAGGTGAGTGGATTGCTTGAGCCCACAGGTTTGAGACCCGCCTGGGCAGCGAGACCTCATCTCTACAATAAATCAAAAAAAAAATCAGCCGGGCATGGTAGTGCATGCCTGTAATTCCATCTACTTGGAAGGTTGAATGAGTCATGTACACATATACATATGTTAATAAATTTTATTTCCTCTACTGGGATCGCCGGAGCCCAGCAGGTCAAGGCTGCCATGGCCGGGAGCGGTCACTGCATTCCAGTATGGGCCACAGAGTGAGACTCTAACTCAAAAAAAAAAAATCTTACCTCTTCTAGTTTCCAATTTTCTGGGATCTCTGACTTTAATTTCTAATGTCCAGTGACTTAAATATAACTGTTTCATATATTTTGTGCTGTGTTTCAGTTAATACACAGGAATGTAAATATGGTCCCTGCTAATTCATTTTGTCTGCAGTTGAATTTCTGGAGGGCCATGTCTAACTATAACACTTTTTGCTTCTTGGGGTTTTCCATCAGAACCCAGTATTACTTGGACAGAGGTCCTTATCTGGGCTCACAATCAGGGTCTTATTGACACTGTTGCTTCTCTTGCTCTGTCCCACACCACACAAGTTCTCTTGCACACACATACAGACACTTTACACACATCCTCATGCCATCCTGTCTCCCAAAAAGCAGCCCCTCAGCTATATATTGGACAGAAGGAGTGATCACCTGCTGGGAAGTCACTCTCAAGAGGACAGATCCAGAGAAGATTTCAAGTTAATCTATAGAAGTTAGGCTTAGAGTATACAAATTTGAAATTTCAGAGTTCTAAGCGCCCACAGTGTGATGTAGAGGAAGAACGTTTTCTCGGTGTTATCTTAATCTCTCTATAGGAATAACTGAAAAAGAGACAGGTGAGGGACCTTCACTGCTAGAGCACAGAGCAAAGGATCCTCTTGTTGGGATATCAGTGTTATTTGATTTATTTATTAGTAGTATTGTGACATTCTGATAAGACAATTGAAGTATAAGATTAGAGACCTGGAAGCAAGATTCTCAGTCAGTGTTCACAAGGTCTCTTTATAGTTCAGCAGGTTGATGAGGACACCTTGGTCTTATTGTGTTCACAGTAGGGCTAGCTTTGCTTCCAGCCTTATCCTTCCTTCCTCCCTTACTTCTCTGAAACTCAGAGTATTTCCCAGGTAATACGTTCTAGCTCTTCATCCTACTTAGAAGATAATTGATCCTTAGTGGTTTAGGCTGTTCAAGGTTGTAATTTTATCCTAACTCAGGTTCTATAACCAGGGCTATTCTGATAGTTTTGAGTAAGAAACAGTATTTTTTTGAATAATTAGGGTTGACTTCTCCCATCAGAACATTTATGCTGATGAACTGAGAAAAATAAGGCCACATTGCAATGAAGGGTTTTACTATGAAGGTCCCCAAACCAAAAACAAGATGTTTTCCATTGAGTCCATGAGTGGGATGGAGACCTGAGACCTGAGTCTTTGGTTTGATTTGTTACTGACCATATAACTTTGAAAAAACACAATGTTATCTGTCTGCATCTATAGTACATTTTTGGTCTTATAAC
>NW_007145309.1:0-4075 GCF_000164805.1 Carlito syrichta
CAAAGTTATATCACTGATCACCTTACAAAGGGAGATCGTCAATTCAATTAAATTGACTAATCTTTTGGGCAGATTATCATTCCTCAGAGGAAACACACTGAATGATTGGAGAAAATGTTGCTTAGAAGAGCTATGACAAAACTTTTGATAATGGGCCAAGATAAAAATACGTGTGTGTGTGTGTGTGTGTGTGTGTGTGTGTGTGTTCTCTGGAAAATATTCATCTAAATGCCATGACTTAGCAGAAACACTTAATAATGAACATAATCCAGATGTTAGTTTTTACTTTTCCTAACTTTCCCAGAGAGTCTTACCAACCATCTTAAAAGTCCATACATAGTTTCAAAGTTATAAATTTATCTAACAAGACTCACATGTCTAGTGTCACTTAACATCCAGCTAAACTGGAAGAATGATCCCTCCTGAGCCCCAATAATAGACCATCCATCAGAGACCAGAATAACAACCAGTGTCAAGCACTCACAGTGGACCTCATCCAGACATGAAAAACATTTATTGGTTTGCTGTATATGTGTTTGTCTGTCCTGTTAGGCTTGTTTCTGCCAGAAACATCACTTGAAGTTTTACTGAGTGATTTCATGAGACACAATAAATTCTTATATAATATAGCATTGAACAAAGTAACCTAATTATAGCAACCAAAAAGTGAAGCAAGTTATTGTTTAATTATAGCAAAATCAAAAAAAGCTCATGATCTTACCTCATGGTAAGACACATTTGCAACTGTCGCTTTAAAAAGGAAATGCCTTTCTTAGTCACACAAAATTGGAACACAAACCCTTATGATGTCCAATTCCTGTCTTACTAGATGTAGTGGATGTTCTGAAACACTAACATGTGTGAGATTTTGCTCCTATGCAAAGAATATTTGTATCTGAGAAATGAGGGATAAAATTGTCCCTAATTATTATGTCTACTGAGAAGATTGTGAATTTCTGTTTCTATTCACTGAAGTCTGTGGTTTTCTAACTAGCATTTCTTCATTCAAACAGTTGGCATGATAATTGTTTCAAAAAATTGAAAGAAATGACAATCATGTGACCATTACATCACATATTGTACAGGATCTAGTGTCAACACAAGGTGTTATAGTGTTGTTTGGTATTATAGATTCTGACAATCAAGGGGAAATAGGATTCCTTCTATATATTTTAGAGTGGAAGTAGAGAATATGTGGAACCTAGAGAAACTTCAGAAATGTTTCCATTTACTGCCATTTCTACTGGCAAAGTTTAAGAGAAACTTCAACATACTTCAGAAAGAAGCTTAGTTAACACAGCTGAAGCATCACATGCTCTTGGGAAACTAGAGGCAAAGGGAGATGAAATACACAGTGAAAAAAGTAGACATAAACACCACCTAGAGCCTCTTGGTCAGATTGAGGATTCAGAAGCACAGGAGATACTCCATTCCTTCTTACATTTCCTGTCACTGATTCGGTTTAATATGAGAGAAGTCATTTCTCTAATTCCTAGTATCATATGTTTCCATTATCAGAAAATCTTTTGCTTGTAATGGAAAGCTGGTGAGTCGTGCTTTGTGTCCACTGGACTGTGCTGCCTGGCCAGGACATGAACCAGAATAATGTGTCCCTCTGGCTAGGCATGCTCTTTTCCTCTCATTCACTTCTGGAAACCACTTACAGGAATGAATCTCTATGCAGAGTTTAAACCACATCTTGGACCTTGAACACCAAAGACATGAGGATTAGTCTTTCTAGACACTACCATAAAGATACTACTTGAAAACAGAAAAGGGAATATTGTAGAGAAAACTGACTAATGTCTGAATGAGTCATGTACACATATACATATGTTAATAAATTTTATTTCCTCTACTCTCTCTTTATTAAAACATAAATAAATAAAGTGCTGTATTTTGATCACATTTATAATTTAGACCACACATAAAATTATATCAAGACTGACTTGTAACTTACTGGAATGTCAATTTTTCTTAGATGGTATTGAGCTAAACAGATTTAAATTTTTAAACATTTTGGTAGAGTTGTGTATGCATTATTTGCAAAGAATTGTGTAATAACATTGTTTATATTATTAAGATCTGGGAGCTCAAATGATGGAATTTCACATGAAGGATGTAGGCAGAAATAGCCCCTGTACCCATGAAAACAAATGAATCTGCAAGAATGAAAGAGGAATGTAATGAACTCAGGGTTGCTAATCAAGAGGTCAGATCTCTGGTAGCTGGAGGCAGAACTACTGTCCTTCTGGGCATTAGTAAGATGAGCAGCTCTTTTCTCTGCAGCAGACGACTGCGTGCAAAGCCTTGGGCAGTAGGGTCTTCTTTCACAACCTGTATCAGCCTTGCAGTTCTTGGAATTTTCATAGAGGCTTTACCTAGATCATGCTCCTTCAGCTGAACAATGCACTGGAAACTCTCCTCAGGATGTAGAAAGGATCATGTTAAATCTTACCTCTTCGCTGGGCTTGGTGACTCAGCCTGTAATCCCACGCCTCTGGGAAGCTGAGGTGAGTGGATTGCTTGAGCCTGCAGGTTTGAGACCCGCCTGGGCAGCGAGACCTCATCTCTACAATAAATCAAAAAAAAATCAGCCGGGCATGGTAGTGCATGCCTGTAATTCCATCTACTTGGAAGGTTGAATGAGTCATGTACACATATACATATGTTAATAAATTTTATTTCCTCTACTGGGATCGCCGGAGCCCAGCAGGTCAAGGCTACTGTGGCCGGGAGCAGCCACTGCATTCCAGTATGGGCCACAGAGTGAGACTCTAACTCAAAAAAAAAAAATCTTACCTCTTCTAGTTTCCAATTTTCTGGGATCTCTGACTTTAATTTCTAATGTCCAGTGACTTAAATATAACTGTTTCATATATTTTGTGCTGTGTTTCAGTTAATACACAGGAATGTAAATATGGTCCCTGCTAATTCATTTTGTCTGCAGTTGAATTTCTGGAGGGCCATGTCTAACTATAACACTTTTTGCTTCTTGGGGTTTTCCATCAGAACCCAGTATTACTTGGACAGAGGTCCTTATCTGGGCTCACAATCAGGGTCTTATTGACACTGTTGCTTCTCTTGCTCTGTCCCACACCACACAAGTTCTCTTGCACACACATACAGACACTTTACACACATCCTCATGCCATCCTGTCTCCCAAAAAGCAGCCCCTCAGCTATATATTGGACAGAAGGAGTGATCACCTGCTGGGAAGTCACTCTCAAGAGGACAGATCCAGAGAAGATTTCAAGTTAATCTATAGAAGTTAGGCTTAGAGTATACAAATTTGAAATTTCAGAGTTCTAAGCGCCCACAGTGTGATGTAGAGGAAGAACGTTTTCTCGGTGTTATCTTAATCTCTCTATAGGAATAACTGAAAAAGAGACAGGTGAGGGACCTTCACTGCTAGAGCACAGAGCAAAGGATCCTCTTGTTGGGATATCAGTGTTATTTGATTTATTTATTAGTAGTATTGTGACATTCTGATAAGACAATTGAAGTATAAGATTAGAGACCTGGAAGCAAGATTCTCAGTCAGTGTTCACAAGGTCTCTTTATAGTTCAGCAGGTTGATGAGGACACCTTGGTCTTATTGTGTTCACAGTAGGGCTAGCTTTGCTTCCAGCCTTATCCTTCCTTCCTCCCTTACTTCTCTGAAACTCAGAGTATTTCCCAGGTAATACGTTCTAGCTCTTCATCCTACTTAGAAGATAATTGATCCTTAGTGGTTTAGGCTGTTCAAGGTTGTAATTTTATCCTAACTCAGGTTCTATAACCAGGGCTATTCTGATAGTTTTGAGTAAGAAACAGTATTTTTTTGAATAATTAGGGTTGACTTCTCCCATCAGAACATTTATGCTGATGAACTGAGAAAAATAAGGCCACATTGCAATGAAGGGTTTTACTATGAAGGTCCCCAAACCAAAAACAAGATGTTTTCCATTGAGTCCATGAGTGGGATGGAGACCTGAGACCTGAGTCTTTGGTTTGATTTGTTACTGACCATATAACTTTGAAAAAACACAATGTTATCTGTCTGCATCTATAGTACATTTTTGGTCTTATAAC
>NW_007145310.1:0-762 GCF_000164805.1 Carlito syrichta
TCAAACAACTCAACATAAAAAAGAAACATAAAAAAGTGGGCAAAGGAAGTGAACAGAAAATTCTCAAAAGAAGACACACAAGCAGGCAACAAATAGATGAAAAATTCTTAGCATCCCTAATCATTAGAAATGCAAATTAAAATGGCAATGGGATATCTACTCACACCAGTAATAATAGCCATTATTAGAAAGTCAAAGAACAACAGATATTAATG
This sequence comes from Carlito syrichta, assembly GCF_000164805.1. NCBI lineage: Eukaryota > Metazoa > Chordata > Mammalia > Primates > Tarsiidae > Carlito > Carlito syrichta. Next base: position 216 of record NW_007145310.1, read on the forward strand.
CAGTTATGGAAAAAAGGGAAAATTCATCCACGGCTACTGGAACCATAAAATAGTTCAGTCTTTATGGAAAACCATCTAAAGGTTTCCCAAAGAACTAAAAATTGAATTGCTATTTGACCCAGCAATACCACTACTGGGGATCTACCTGAAGGAAAATAAATCAATAGATGAAAAAGTTTCCTGTAATTGTATGATCATTGCGGCATTATTCACAGTAGCTAAATCATGAAAACAACCTAAGCTCCCACCAAAAATAGACCAGATAAATAAGAAGTGGTATTATATACAAGGGGGACCCAAAAGTGAACTGTAGTTTTTAAATGTATTTATATGTGTTTAAAGTTACATCACCTGCAAAATACTTTTCCTTTGATGCAACACACTTATCAAGATACTTTTTCACTACTTAAAACCGTTTCTGATCTTATCATTTTTGATGCCTTCTAGTGTTTCTGCTGTCTTTATTTCACATCTTCCACATCATCAAAACGTTTGCTTTTCTTATGTTTTTCATCTGGGGAAATATGCAAACAAAAAAAAGAGTCAT
>NW_007145311.1:0-4267 GCF_000164805.1 Carlito syrichta
AGTCTAATAAAGACAAAACTCCTGAGAAATCAGACCTTGGTGCCCAAACAATGGAAGTCACCAATAACTGGCCCCAAAATATGACAGGGATCAGGGAACAGTTGGAAAGAGTGACTAAGACTCAAGAAAGACAAGATACAATACTGAAACAACTTGTAACAGAGATTCTGGCAATAAAAAATTTCATCCAGGAAATAAATAACAAGATGACAAGCATGGAAAACAGAATTAATGTAGCTGAAGAAAGAACATCAGAACTTGAAGACCAGAACATGGAATTAACCTGATCTGTAAAAAAACATAGAAAGAAGACTTAGAAAGAAAGAACAAAGCCTACAAGAGATGATTATATCAAGATACCGAAACTATGCCTGATTGGTACCCCAGAAGAAGAAAAGGAAAATGAAAACAACTTGGAACAAGTATTCCAGGAGGTAATGCAAGAAAACGTTCCACATCTCACCAGAGATGCAACCAGCCAAGCACAAGAGATACAGAGGAACACCACAAGACATCAAATGAGAAGAACAACCCCTAGACACATAGTAATTTGCCTACACAAAGGAGGCACAAAAGAAAAATCCTAAAGGTAGCAAGAGAGAAAGGTCAGACTACATACTGGGGAAAACCAATCAGCATAGCAGCAGATCTATCAGCAGAAACACTACAAGCAAGAAGGGACCGGAGCCCTATATTCAAAGTCCTCAAAGAAAAACAATTTCAACCAAGAATTTCCTATCCAGCCAAGCTCATTTTCATCAGTGATGGAGAAATAAAATCCTTCCCAGACATCCAATCCTTAAGAGATTATGCAGCTTCCAGACCAGCTCTACAGGAGACACTTTAAAAAGACACTTATTAAGCACAGAAGAAAGAAAAAAAATGAATCACTACACAATTCTCCAAAAAACTGCAGGACACAGAATCAACAGAGAATACAGTGCAACAAGAAACCTGAAAATACATGCATACATTAACTTCAAAGTCAAACGAAAGCAAGCAAACAAAGAAAAATTTTTATAAGAACTTCATGACAGGGATAAGCAATCACATTTCAATAATCAGCATGAATATGAATGGGCTAAATGCACCACTGAAAAGACAAAAAATGGAAGACTGGATAGGATCACCCCATTATTGGTTACATCCAGGAGACTCATCTCACTAAAAGAGATGTACACAGACTCAAAGTTAAAGGATGAAAAATGAGTTTCCAGGTAAACGGATTACAAAAGAAGGCAGGAGTTGCAATCTTAATATCAGACAAACAACCTTTAAGATATCAAAAATTTTAAAAGATGCAAAAGGACACTACATAATGATAAAATGTTCAACCCATCAACAAGAAATATCCATGCTAAACACATATGCACCCAACACAGGACCACCAGTATTTTTAAATCAACTTCTAAATAAACTTAAAAAACATATTGACTCTAACACTATAATAGCAAGGGACTTGAATGCCCCACTGAAAACCCCAGATCAATCATCAAGACAAAAAAAATCAACAAAGAGATCCAGAACATAAAATTGACACTTGACCAAATGGACTTAGTATTTACCTACAGATTATCCCACCCAACAACCACAGAATATACATTCTACTCATAACCACATGTAACATACTCCATGATCAATCACATGCTTGGCCATAAATCATGGCCATAAAGCATAAACAAATTACATAAGGTTGAAATCTATCCATGCACATTCTCAGACCACAGTGGAATAAAAGTAAATATCAAAACCAACAACATTGCCCCAAAGCCCACAAAGACTAGGAAACTAACAGCATGATGCTGAACAATGACTGGCTCAACACTGAAATCAAGGAAGAAATAGAAAGATTCCTGGAAACAAATGAAAATGAAGAAACATCTTCCTAAAACCTCTGGGATGCCCTGAAAGCAGTTCTCAGAGGGAAATTTATATCTCTACAAACACACATCAACAAAATGGAAAGATCACAAGTGGAGAGTCTAAGAAATCACCTAAGGGAGCTGGAAAAGCAAGCCCACCAAAACCCCAACTCAGCAGAAGAATCCAAATCACAAAAATAAGAGCCCAAATATGGGACATGGAAGATAAAAATATCATAGAGAACACCAACAAACAAAAAACTGGTTCTTTGAAAGAATTAACAAGACTGATGGGCTCCCAGCCATAATGACCAAGAAAAAGAGAGAAAATGCCCAAATAAACAGAATCAGAAATACAAAAGATCAAATCACAACTGACCCCAAAGAAATACAAAAGATTCTGAGATTACTATGTACACTTGTATGGAAACACACTTGATAACCTACATGAAATGGAGGACTTTCTGACATCACACAACCTCCCTATGTTAAAACAAGAAGACATTGAGACACTAAATAGACCAATAACAACCCAGGAAATTGACTCTGTCATATGAAAACCACCTACCAAACAAAACAAAACAAAACAAAACCCTGGACTGAATGGCTTCCAGCAGAATTCTACAAAACATACAAGGAGGGGCTGATACCAATCCTACTGAAAGTATTTCAGGCAATTGAGAAAGATGGAGTTCTCCCCAAATCATTTTACGAAGCTAACATCACACTGATACCCAAGCTGGGTAAAGATCCAACAAAGAAAGAAAATTACAGGCCAATATCCCTTATCAACATAGATGGAAAACTTCTCAACAAGATTCTAGCAAATCAGATCCAAAAACACATCTCAAAAATCATCCACCATGACCAAATACTCTTCATCCCCAGGATGCAGAGCTAGTCCAACATTTGCAAGACCATAAATATCATTAAATACATCAACAGATGTTAAAACAAGAAACACATGATTATCTCATTAATGCAGAAAAACCTTTTGATAAAATTCAGCATTTCTTCTTGATAAAAACCCCAAACATCTAGGTATAAAAGGAACATATATCAAAATAGTAAGCACCATCTATGACAAACTCACAGCTAACATATTGCTAAATGGACAGAAACTAGAAACATTTCCCCGGAAAACTGGAACAAGAGAAGTTTGCCCACTCTCACCCCTCTTGTTCAATATTGTGTTGTAAGTCCTAGCTCGAGCAATTAGACAAGAGAAGGAATACAGTGGTATCCAAATAGGGAAGAAGGAAGTCATGTTATTCCCTTTTTGCTGATGATATGATCCTATACCTTGAAAATCCAGCTGGACTCGGTGGCTCAGCCTGTAATCCCACGCCTTTGAGAGGCTGAGGTGAGTGGATTGCCTGAGCCCGTGGGTTCGAGACCTGCCTGGGCAGCGAGACCTCATCTCTACAATAAATTTAAAAAAATCAGCCGGGCATGGTAGCGCATGCCTATAATTCCGGCTACTTGGAAGGCTGAGGCGGAAGGATCGCCAGAGCCCAGCAGGTCGAGGCTGCGGTGGCCAGGAGCGGCCACTGCACTCCAGTGTGGGCGACAGAGTGAGACTCCAACTCAAAAAAAAAAAAAACCTTGAAAATCCAAGAGAATCTGTCAAAAACCTGCTTTCACTAATAAAGGACTTTGGCAAAGTCTCAGGATACAAAATAATTGTGCAAAAGACAGTTGCATTCCTATACACAAACAGCAAGCAGGCAGAGACCCAATAAAAAGCACAATCCCATTCACAATAGTCACCAAAGAAATGAAATATCTCTACTTCTTCCTAATCAGAGAAGTTAAAAAACTTTACAATGAGAATTACAAAACACTGCTCCAAGAAATCCTAGAAGACACAAACAACTGGAAAAATATTCCATGCTCATGTATAGGAAGAATCAACATTGTTAAAATGTGCATCCTACCAAAGGCAATCTACAGATTCAATGCAACACCTATTAAGCTACCAACATCATTCTTCTCAGGCCTGGAAATGACAATACAGATATTCATATGATAATATAAATGACCAGGAATAGCCAAAACAATCCTTAGCAAAAGAAACAAAGCCAGAGTTATCACACTTCCACAATTCAAACTTTACTCTAAGGCTACAGTAATCCAAACAGCATGGTATTGGTACAAGAACAGGCACATAGACCAATGGAACAGGATATAGATTCTGGAAGCAAAACCCCAATTCCTCAATCAATCGATCTTTGACAAAACCTCCAACAACAACCACTGGGGAGAGGAGAACCTATTCAGTAAATGGTGCTGGGAAAACTGGTTGAGCACATGCAGAAGATTGAAACAGGACCCCTACCTATCACCATACACAAAAATTAACTCTAAATGGATCAAAGACCTAAATGTAAAACGTCAAACCATAA
>NW_007145312.1:0-482 GCF_000164805.1 Carlito syrichta
GACCTATCAGCAGAAACACTACAAGCAAGAAGGGACCGGAGCCCTATATTCAAAGTCCTCAAAGAAAAACAATTTCAACCAAGAATTTCCTATCCAGCCAAGCTCATTTTCATCAGTGATGGAGAAATAAAATCCTTCCCAGACATCCAATCCTTAAGAGATTATGCAGCTTCCAGACCAGCTCTACAAAATAGCCTAGTGATTTTTTTCAGGAGTAAGTCTGGAATGTGAGACAATCCCTTCTCTCTCCATAATAATAAAGATGTGAGAAACCTAATAACTACTTATAGCTACAGCCATTACCTGAAGATTGAACACTTATTGCCATTATTATTTTTCTTTTTTCTTTAGTCCAATCCCATCTAATATGTCAATAAAATCAATACTTTATCAGAAAAGGTATGTGGAATAAAATGAGCAACATTTTTCTCCAGAAGTATTAGAGATTCCTCTACTTTCATCGGTACATCTCTAAAAAGAGT
>NW_007145313.1:0-4442 GCF_000164805.1 Carlito syrichta
AATAAAGATGTGAGAAACCTAATAGCTACTTATAGCTACAGCCATTACCTGAAGATTGAACACTTATTGCCATTATTATTTTTCTTTTTTCTTTAGTCCAATCCCATCTAATATGTCAATAAAATCAATACTTTATCAGAAAACGTATTTGGAATAAAATGAGCAACATTTTTCTCCAGAAGTATTAGAGATTCCTCGACTTTCATCAGTACATCTCTAAAAAGAGTTGTGAGTATGAGAAACTGTAGGCCTTGGAAATATTTCAATTTCTTTTACTTCCACTCTATTCCTTACATCAGCAACAGAGAAACAACATAGGTCTCTACTGATCCAATGTTTCCATCTTAGTAAATATTCCTTGCCTTGATTTCAAGTCCCTAGAGTTTTCATAATCATATGAATAATAAATAAACCTTTTGTTCATAGTAGGACATATATGGATAAGACTCAAGATAATTGAGATATCCTTTAAACTAATGAACTTCAAATTTGTATTGTCAATATGCACATATACACAATATCGGTAAATTATATTATTGCAGCTATTTATCTATCTCTCATCTACATTTCATTTATCTATCTATCATCTATCTCCATGAAGCAATATTAACCATTAATCCATGTGACATGTTCTGTGATTTTCTACTGTATGCTATTTTACTCTGTTTTATTATGTTACTCTAGCTTGTCATTTAAATATCATGTGATGAGTCATTAAATACATTTCCTGACAAACTAATGAGCAAAATCTCCAATTTTGGAAAATGCTGCCCTCCAGAATACTGTGCCACTTACTGAAATATATTAGTTAACTATAAAGGAAAAGTATTAAAAACTTATTCTGGAACAGACTCCAAATTGATGGTGCTAGATTTCTTAATTGCAAGCTGTGGACTAAGTATTGGAGAAAAAGTGAAATGTATTTTTTAAAACAAAGTCTGAATCAGGTGCATATAAGAAAAGACAGCCATGTGGTTGTTTGGCTTTTTATAATTAACATTTAACAATGGATGTTGGAAGAAATAGGAAAAAAGTTTCAATGAGTGAAGAATTTCTGAAGAATTTTGTGTAGACTGAGACAAAATCATGAGGTTTATGAGAAGTTTCAGTCTGTTAGTGAAAAGGAAGACCTGAAACCCGACATGGCTTTGTTTGAGAGAAATTTGAAATTTATGAAAATATACAGTAAAATAGCTACTATTATCTTCAAAGATTTTTATATATGAAAACTGGAGCAAAAGAGAAGTTAAGGAACATTATGTGTCACAAAACCAGCAAACAGCAGAGCTCACATCCACAATGAATACAGTTTAACTTCAGAACCTATCAAGAAAACCACTGGGCTGTGGCTGCTGGAGAGGCTCTTATGACTGAATTAGAGATTCAGTAAAGATTTATCAGGAACTGGAAGAGCATAAATAAAACTATGTCCTTGAGAAGTACAGAAAAGATGGAAATAAAAAGTCTGTGTTCTTTAGGGAATGCAACAGATTTGGAGGCATTAAGGATCAGAGCTGAAGAATGTAACTCAAAGACCTGCTCAGACCATAAACTGGGCCAACCTTGGGGGAAGTACTTGCCACTACTGAGTACAATTCAGAGGAACACAGGAAAATCATAGATTGGATTCCAATTAGATCAGGAAGATGAACACAGGTTTGTGAAGAAGAGAGTAGACGGAATGTAGGTTTGTTAAGTGAGTATGTCTTCAGGAATATTGTATCGATTCACAGAGTGGTCCTGGTAATCTGTGTCATTGTGGTCATCTTTGCACAAACTGCTGTGGCTAATTGAGTGTAGTGTGGCTGTTTACTAATGCTCCCAAAGAGTGAGGTAACAGGAAGGATATTGGGAAAGATCACTAATATGCAAGGATTAGATGTGTCTTAATATAAATTTCTGATCAATTCCTTGTTTTTACTGGATCCAACTATGCATCAAAAGAGATGTCTATGTGTGTTGCTGTTAGGCAACATAAATGGGATCACAGGCATTTCTGTTTCTGTCTATATATTGTGCCAAACACCATCTGCTTATTCTAGATAGTTGAGTCACAAAAATACACAGTAATTAAATGCTGTGATCATAGGGGAGAAGTTGTAACCTCAGATTGAGCCAATATCCTTTTCTGACCAGACCATTTGGTATGGGAAATGTTCGATATAAAGAAGGCAGTTGACTTCTGAACCGTAAGTTCACTGTGCCCAACCCAGCATCTTTGCATTACCGTCCCTGATTCCCTGCTGACCATAGGTTGTATCAGTACCTGGATTAGAGCTCTGGAGAAGAGCTGCCCAGTCAAGACCCAGAGGGAACGATGAAGGCACCAGCCCAGCTTCTCTCCCTCCTCCCAGGTGAGGAGAACACAGGGTGGTTTTCCATGTCAGTAAAGACTCTCTAAATACTTTGGGTTCTGTGTTTTGGTTCCTCTGCTCATGAAGCATAATACTTAAAGTTCTGTGTTGAATAATGTCTGTGGCTCTTCTGGAAAGACAAAGTGTGTGATCTAGATTTCACACATGAGTTTTGTTTTCTTTTCAATCTCAGATATCACTGGAGAAGTTGTAAAGATGTGATCTCCACCATAACCACCCTCATCTGCAAGACCAGTCAGAGGGTTAGCAGCTACTTAGCCTGGTAGCGGCAGAAACCTGGGCAGGTTCCCTGGCCCCTCATCTATGGTACATCCATATGAGCCACCGACATTCCAGCCTAGTCATAGACAGAGGGTGTGAGAAAGACTTTTTTCACCATCAGCACCCTGGAACCTGAAGAATCTCACTAATTATCTAACCATAAATATTCATTTTTTAAATTTAGATTTTGTTTTAGGATCAGAGGTATGTGTGAAGGTTTGTTACGTAAGTACATTGCATGATGACAAGGTTTAGGGTTTTTGATGAGATTATTCCTGCCTCCCGGTGGTTAGATTACCCTATGGTGGTTTTGCATTTCTTATTCCCTCACTTTCTCACCTGTGTAGCAGTGACCATCATCTTTTGTTCCCATCATTGTGTCTGTGTGTGGAGAATGGTTAGCGGCCACTTATTTTTTTAACTTTTATTTTTTTTAATTTTAAAGACGTGGGGTACAATTGAGAGTTAGCTATACAAATGTTCATTATGCAGGTCCCCTTGCTGATGAGGTGTGTCCTGCCTTCCCCAGGCATATTTCCACAACTTCCAACCAGCTTATGACTGAGAACTTGCATTATTCAGTTTCCTCTTTCTGTGATAATTCACTTAGAATGATGGCCTCCAGCATCATCTATGTTGCTACAAATGATGGCTGTGTAGTATTTCATATTGTATATTAACCAAATGTTCTTTTTCCAGTCCACTGTTAATGGGCATGATTGGTTCTATGTGTTTGCTATTGTGAATGGTGAATTGTGAATCAAGATGTGTGTGTAGATGTCTTTTTGGTAGAACAATTTATGCTCCTTTGGGTATATAACCAGAAGTGGTATTGCTGTAACTCTAAGTATTATAATGTATTATATAAAGTATTATAAAGGTATCAAGTTTAAGTACAAGATTTCATCATCAGAATCAATTGCTGTGCAGAAGAGTCCTTATGTCCATAGTTTGTTGGATATTTTTTTACTTCAATATTATTTCTTTCAACCTGAAGACATATGAACATTGTTGAGACATGGGTAGATTCCTGATATAAATACTTTCATTAAAAAAGTAGATACACAGTCATTTATATTTCATGTATTTTATAGAAATAGCATCTCTTCTAGATTTTTAAGTCCAATGTCTTTTTTCCCCAACCTATATTTTCTTATTCTTTGAAACTATTTCCTCAAATGAACCTCTTTATATAATCAGTCTTTAAAAGCATTTTGTGTGTTGGTCTAAATTTGTATTCCATGAGAACTTCTTCTTTAATCCTTTGCTATTTTCACTCTATCATGTTTTTCTGTTCTATATGTAAACCATCTCTGTTACATTCAAATATAACATGTAATTCCTACAATCAGTTCTACATATTACTCTTTAATGTTGTTTTCCTCAACTCTAAATACCTAAGCTCTTACAACAATGAAAGTTACCTTTATTCTTGAAAATCTTATATAGAACACTATCAGAACTAGCTTTACTGCAGGAAAATGCTTGTATATTCAAGCTGCTTGAGCTCATATCCAATTGGTAGCCATATCAGCAATTATTGTGTTGATGAACATGGCCTGATAAGATTAATATAACATGCTTGTGATTACTCACCTTAGTCAACAACAGAAGAAGATCATCTGTTACTGAGGACTGAAAATAAATTTTAGTAATTTGACTTTGTGTGTGTGTGTGTGTGTTTGTGTGTGTGTGTGTGTGAGAGAGAGAGAGAGAGAGAGAGAGAGAGAGAGAGAGAAAGAATGTGATTTTCTTTTTTGTAATTTATTTTATTATAAAGATGTAGGATACAAGAGTTAGGATAAG
>NW_007145314.1:0-4531 GCF_000164805.1 Carlito syrichta
AATAAAGATGTGAGAAACCTAATAGCTACTTATAGCTACAGCCATTACCTGAAGATTGAACACTTATTGCCATTATTATTTTTCTTTTTTCTTTAGTCCAATCCCATCTAATATGTCAATAAAATCAATACTTTATCAGAAAACGTATTTGGAATAAAATGAGCAACATTTTTCTCCAGAAGTATTAGAGATTCCTCGACTTTCATCAGTACATCTCTAAAAAGAGTTGTGAGTATGAGAAACTGTAGGCCTTGGAAATATTTCAATTTCTTTTACTTCCACTCTATTCCTTACATCAGCAACAGAGAAACAACATAGGTCTCTACTGATCCAATGTTTCCATCTTAGTAAATATTCCTTGCCTTGATTTCAAGTCCCTAGAGTTTTCATAATCATATGAATAATAAATAAACCTTTTGTTCATAGTAGGACATATATGGATAAGACTCAAGATAATTGAGATATCCTTTAAACTAATGAACTTCAAATTTGTATTGTCAATATGCACATATACACAATATCGGTAAATTATATTATTGCAGCTATTTATCTATCTCTCATCTACATTTCATTTATCTATCTATCATCTATCTCCATGAAGCAATATTAACCATTAATCCATGTGACATGTTCTGTGATTTTCTACTGTATGCTATTTTACTCTGTTTTATTATGTTACTCTAGCTTGTCATTTAAATATCATGTGATGAGTCATTAAATACATTTCCTGACAAACTAATGAGCAAAATCTCCAATTTTGGAAAATGCTGCCCTCCAGAATACTGTGCCACTTACTGAAATATATTAGTTAACTATAAAGGAAAAGTATTAAAAACTTATTCTGGAACAGACTCCAAATTGATGGTGCTAGATTTCTTAATTGCAAGCTGTGGACTAAGTATTGGAGAAAAAGTGAAATGTATTTTTTAAAACAAAGTCTGAATCAGGTGCATATAAGAAAAGACAGCCATGTGGTTGTTTGGCTTTTTATAATTAACATTTAACAATGGATGTTGGAAGAAATAGGAAAAAAGTTTCAATGAGTGAAGAATTTCTGAAGAATTTTGTGTAGACTGAGACAAAATCATGAGGTTTATGAGAAGTTTCAGTCTGTTAGTGAAAAGGAAGACCTGAAACCCGACATGGCTTTGTTTGAGAGAAATTTGAAATTTATGAAAATATACAGTAAAATAGCTACTATTATCTTCAAAGATTTTTATATATGAAAACTGGAGCAAAAGAGAAGTTAAGGAACATTATGTGTCACAAAACCAGCAAACAGCAGAGCTCACATCCACAATGAATACAGTTTAACTTCAGAACCTATCAAGAAAACCACTGGGCTGTGGCTGCTGGAGAGGCTCTTATGACTGAATTAGAGATTCAGTAAAGATTTATCAGGAACTGGAAGAGCATAAATAAAACTATGTCCTTGAGAAGTACAGAAAAGATGGAAATAAAAAGTCTGTGTTCTTTAGGGAATGCAACAGATTTGGAGGCATTAAGGATCAGAGCTGAAGAATGTAACTCAAAGACCTGCTCAGACCATAAACTGGGCCAACCTTGGGGGAAGTACTTGCCACTACTGAGTACAATTCAGAGGAACACAGGAAAATCATAGATTGGATTCCATTTAGATCAGGAAGATGAACACAGGTTTGTGAATTTGTGAAGAAGAGAGTAGACGGAATGTAGGTTTGTTAAGTGAGTATGTCTTCAGGAATATTGTATCGATTCACAGAGTGGTCCTGGTAATCTGTGTCATTGTGGTCATCTTTGCACAAACTGCTGTGGCTAATTGAGTGTAGTGTGGCTGTTTACTAATGCTCCCAAAGAGTGAGGTAACAGGAAGGATATTGGGAAAGATCACTAATATGCAAGGATTAGATGTGTCTTAATATAAATTTCTGATCAATTCCTTGTTTTTACTGGATCCAACTATGCATCAAAAGAGATGTCTATGTGTGTTGCTGTTAGGCAACATAAATGGGATCACAGGCATTTCTGTTTCTGTCTATATATTGTGCCAAACACCATCTGCTTATTCTAGATAGTTGAGTCACAAAAATACACAGTAATTAAATGCTGTGATCATAGGGGAGAAGTTGTAACCTCAGATTGAGCCAATATCCTTTTCTGACCAGACCATTTGGTATGGGAAATGTTCAATATAAAGAAGGCAGTTGACTTCTGAAGCCGTAAGTTCACTGTGCCCAACCCAGCATCTTTGCATTACCGTCCCTGATTTCCCTGCTGACCATAGGTTGTATCAGTACCTGGATTAGAGCTCTGGAGAAGAGCTGCCCAGTCAAGACCCAGAGGGAACGATGAAGGCACCAGCCCAGCTTCTCTCCCTCCTCCCAGGTGAGGAGAACACAGGGTGGTTTTCCATGTCAGTAAAGACTCTCTAAATACTTTGGGTTCTGTGTTTTGGTTCCTCTGCTCATGAAGCATAATACTTAAAGTTCTGTGTTGAATAATGTCTGTGGCTCTTCTGGAAAGACAAAGTGTGTGATCTAGATTTCACACATGAGTTTTGTTTTCTTTTCAATCTCAGATATCACTGGAGAAGTTGTAAAGATGTGATCTCCACCATAACCACCCTCATCTGCAAGACCAGTCAGAGGGTTAGCAGCTACTTAGCCTGGTAGCGGCAGAAACCTGGGCAGGTTCCCTGGCCCCTCATCTATGGTACATCCATATGAGCCACCGACATTCCAGCCTAGTCATAGACAGAGGGTGTGAGAAAGACTTTTTTCACCATCAGCACCCTGGAACCTGAAGAATCTCACTAATTATCTAACCATAAATATTCATTTTTTAAATTTAGATTTTGTTTTAGGATCAGAGGTATGTGTGAAGGTTTGTTACGTAAGTACATTGCATGATGACAAGGTTTAGGGTTTTTGATGAGATTATTCCTGCCTCCCGGTGGTTAGATTACCCTATGGTGGTTTTGCATTTCTTATTCCCTCACTTTCTCACCTGTGTAGCAGTGACCATCATCTTTTGTTCCCATCATTGTGTCTGTGTGTGGAGAATGGTTAGCGGCCACTTATTTTTTTAACTTTTATTTTTTTTAATTTTAAAGACGTGGGGTACAATTGAGAGTTAGCTATACAAATGTTCATTATGCAGGTCCCCTTGCTGATGAGGTGTGTCCTGCCTTCCCCAGGCATATTTCCACAACTTCCAACCAGCTTATGACTGAGAACTTGCATTATTCAGTTTCCTCTTTCTGTGATAATTCACTTAGAATGATGGCCTCCAGCATCATCTATGTTGCTACAAATGATGGCTGTGTAGTATTTCATATTGTATATTAACCAAATGTTCTTTTTCCAGTCCACTGTTAATGGGCATGATTGGTTCTATGTGTTTGCTATTGTGAATGGTGAATTGTGAATCAAGATGTGTGTGTAGATGTCTTTTTGGTAGAACAATTTATGCTCCTTTGGGTATATAACCAGAAGTGGTATTGCTGTAACTCTAAGTATTATAATGTATTATATAAAGTATTATAAAGGTATCAAGTTTAAGTACAAGATTTCATCATCAGAATCAATTGCTGTGCAGAAGAGTCCTTATGTCCATAGTTTGTTGGATATTTTTTTACTTCAATATTATTTCTTTCAACCTGAAGACATATGAACATTGTTGAGACATGGGTAGATTCCTGATATAAATACTTTCATTAAAAAAGTAGATACACAGTCATTTATATTTCATGTATTTTATAGAAATAGCATCTCTTCTAGATTTTTAAGTTCCAATGTCTTTTTTCCCCAACCTATATTTCTTATTCTTTGAAACTATTTCCTCAAATGAACCTCTTTATATAATCAGTCTTTAAAAGCATTTTGTGTGTTGGTCTAAATTTGTATTCCATGAGAACTTCTTCTTTAATCCTTTGCTATTTTCACTCTATCATGTTTTTCTGTTCTATATGTAAACCATCTCTGTTACATTCAAATATAACATGTAATTCCTACAATCAATTCTACATATTACTCTTTAATGTTGTTTTCCTCAACTCTAAATACCTAAGCTCTTACAACAATGAAAGTTACCTTTATTCTTGAAAATCTTATATAGAACACTATCAGAACTAGCTTTACTGCAGGAAAATGCTTGTATATTCAAGCTGCTTGAGCTCATATCCAATTGGTAGCCATATCAGCAATTATTGTGTTGATGAACATGGCCTGATAAGATTCATATAACATGCTTGTGATTACTCACCTTAGTCAACAACAGAAGAAGATCATCTGTTACTGAGGACTGAAAATAAATTTTAGTAATTTGACTTTGTGTGTGTGTGTGTGTGTTTGTGTGTGTGTGTGTGTGTGAGAGAGAGAGAGAGAGAGAGAGAGAAAGAATGTGATTTTCTTTTTTGTAATTTATTTTATTATAAAGATGTAGGATACAAGAGTTAGGATTAAGTGCATGAGTGTTTTACAAGCAGGTCAAATTTTGGCCTCCATCTAGAGCTCACTTCACCTGACTTAGGACTTGATACCCTTAGTTAGGT
>NW_007145315.1:0-1343 GCF_000164805.1 Carlito syrichta
TTTATTATAAAGATGTAGGATACAAGAGTTAGGATTAAGTGCATGAGTGTTTTGCAAGCAGGTCAAATTTTGGCCTCCATCTAGAGCTCACTTCACCTGACTTAGGACTTGATACCCTTAGTTAGGTTTTATGTTTAGATCTTTGATTCATTTAGAGTTTATTTTTGTGTATGTTGATAGGTAGGGGTCCTGTTTCATTCTTCTGCATGTATTCAGCCAGTTTTCCCAGCACCATTTACCATCTCCCCGGTGGTTGTTGATGGAGACTTTGTTGAAGATGAGTTGGTTGAGAAATTGAGGTTTTGTCTCTGGAATTTCTATCCTGTTCCATTAGCCGATATGCCTGTACTTGGACCAATACCAGGTTGTTTTGATTAATGTAGACTTATAATAAGTTTAAAGTCTGGAAGTGTCAATCTTCCTGCTTTGTTTCTTTTGCTAAGGATCGTTTTGGCTATTTTTGGTTTTTTATGTATCCATATGAATTCTGTATTTTCATTGCTAGGTTTGAGAAGAAAGATTTGGTAATTTAATGGGTATTACACTGAATCTGTCGCTTGCCTGGGGTAAGATGGTTATCTTAGCAATATTGATTATTTCAATCCATGTGCAAGAAATATTTCTATATGTTTATGTCTTCTTTGGTTTATTTGAATAGTGTCTTGCAGTTTTCATTGTACAGGGCTTTAACTTCTCTGGTTAGGAGGGTGCCAAGGTATTTCTTTTCTGTGTGTGGCTATTGTGGAAATTTTGCTTTTTATTTGCTTGTCTGCCAGCTTGTTGTTGGTATATAAAAATGAAAGTCTTTAGTGCATTGATTTTGTACCCTGAGACTTTGACAGGTGCATTGATTTTTCTTCCTTGAGACATTGCTAGGAAGTTTTCTACAAATTCCCAAGGTATAAGATCATATTGTCTGCAAAGAAGGATATCTAAACTTCCTTTTTTCTTATATGCATATCCTGATTTTCTTCTTTTGTGACCACTCTAGCTAGGATTTCCAATACTATGTTGAATAGGAGGCGTGAGAGAGGGCACCCTTATCATGTTCCTGTTTTCTGGGAAAATGCTTCCAACTTTTGGGAGGCATGGTGGTTGTGGGTTTATCATAGATGGCTTTTACTGTTTTGAGAAATGTTTCTTCATTGCCTAGATGTTCAGGGTTTTTATGAACAAGGGATGCTGGATTTTGTCAAAAGCCGTTTCCACTGAAAACTGAGTGTCACATGTTCTCACTCATAAGTGGGCCTTGTACAATCATCATAATACTATAAGAAAAAGATTGGCAGTAGCGGGAAACTGCCAGGAAGGGAGCAGGGAAGCGGAATTGGCAGTAGTGGAAA
>NW_007145316.1:0-8053 GCF_000164805.1 Carlito syrichta
AATATTTCTATATGTTTATGTCTTCTTGGTTTATTTGAATAGTGTCTTGCAGTTTTCATTGTACAGGGCTTTAACTTCTCTGGTTAGGAGGGTGCCAAGGTATTTCTTTTCTGTGTGTGGCTATTGTGGAAATTTTGCTTTTTATTTGCTTGTCTGCCAGCTTGTTGTTGGTATATAAAAATGAAAGTCTTTAGTGCATTGATTTTGTACCCTGAGACTTTGACAGGTGCATTGATTTTTCTTCCTTGAGACATTGCTAGGAAGTTTTCTACAAATTCCCAAGGTATAAGATCATATTGTCTGCAAAGAAGGATATCTAAACTTCCTTTTTTCTTATATGCATATCCTGATTTTCTTCTTTTGTGACCACTCTAGCTAGGATTTCCAATACTATGTTGAATAGGAGGCGTGAGAGAGGGCACCCTTATCATGTTCCTGTTTTCTGGGAAAATGCTTCCAACTTTTGGGAGGCATGGTGGTTGTGGGTTTATCATAGATGGCTTTTACTGTTTTGAGAAATGTTTCTTCATTGCCTAGATGTTCAGGGTTTTTATGAACAAGGGATGCTGGATTTTGTCAAAAGCCGTTTCCACTGAAAACTGAGTGTCACATGTTCTCACTCATAAGTGGGCCTTGTACAATCATCATAATACTATAAGAAAAAGATTGGCAGTAGCGGGAAACTGCCAGGAAGGGAGCAGGGAAGCGGAATTGGCAGTAGTGGAAATCTGCCTGGGGAAGTGGGGGCAAATCTCATCAACAAGGGTACCTGCAAAATGAACATTTGTATACCTAACCCTGAATTGTACCCCACATCTTAAAAATAAAAAAATTAAAAGAAAAAAAAGAGAAAGATAAGAACTTGAGATTTTCTTTTTTTGATGTTTATCCCTGACATCATTCATGGCCCACTACTTCCTTTTCTTTCTGCATTGCTAGTGTGTAAATGCTGAGGGGATATTACCACCCCACAACTTTCCAGCCTACATAGCAAATGCTCCTTCCAACTGTCCCCAGAGCTACTAGAGAAATCTAATCCTCTGTCTGTTTGAGCCACCCTAGACCAGCTTGTACTCACCATGCCCAGGTATACATTGTGTGAATAATGATAATTCTGTCAATTGTTCTTAGCTTGTGAAGTGTCATCAATCTGAAGACAGCACTATTACTTTAAAAAGAAATAAATCTGCCTTCACAGGGCATTAAAATTACCAACAGAGCACGTATTAGAGGATACAAGAAGAGATGAAGAACAGTTTGGTGAAGTGAGCTCTACTTTTGTGTTTTCAAAATTCCTTGAGACAAATGTAGGCTCAGAAATATGTGCCCAGAATCAAGAATCTGAAAGGAAGAAGGAACCAAGAGGCTTTAGAACTGAGCAGGGGTTTCATCACTTTCATGTGGTCAGATTGAAAAATTAACTTTCAAGGACTGTAAGGAAGGACAGATACTGACATCTACCAAAGTCTTTAGATGGAACCCCAGCAGTGCTACACTCTTAGAGGGGAATAAACCCAGAACAACAAGGCACTACCAGTGCCTTTGATGCCCAGGTTCAAAGTAGTACAGTCAGATTTAGGTGGTGTATCCCTAGCATTTCAGTCTGCCAGAATCAAAAGTAAATTCTCCCTGGGGGACAAATATTATTTCAGAGCAGAGAGTCACCTCTAAAATGTTTTAGAGCAAATATGTGTGATAACCTACATATATGTTAAGTATGTTAAACACGACTGATTTTAATCAACAATTCTGAGGTATACAAAATCAAGAGAAAAGGAAAGAAAACAAACTGAAACAAAACAACAACAGCAAAAACAGGTAACAAGAGATAGATAACAATAATTTTCAGATGTTAGGGTAATAAGATGTTATATGACTAATAAATTTGATGACCATATAGATAATTTAACAGAAACCCAGAAACTATTAAAAATTATCACATGAAAATTTAAGATATAAAATAATTCAAGCTATGAGCTCAAAAATTAAATGTAGATTTGACAGAATTTGAAAATCAAAATGGTAAACAGGATGATACATTGCAAGTTTGGAAAAACACATGGATAGAACATATACAAAAGGGCATAAAAAACATAAGAGATATAGTGAGAGAAGCATATTTATAACTAAAGTTCATGAAGAGAAGTGAAAAAACAGAAAATATTTGAAGAGAAAATAGCTAGGAAATATCCAAATTTAATGACAGATAAGTATTGCTATGATTTCTAAATAAGCTAAACACACATGCACAAATTACATGTAGGCTCATCTTAGTATCAAAGCAGAATGCTCAAAATCTAACACATAAATTGTGAGAAATAGAGAGGGAGAGATCAAAAGTAAACATTAGAAAAAGAAGACAAATTATTTTAAATATAGCAGCAATAAGAATAGAAATGCTGCCAACATTTCTAGCAGACTGGTCGATAGTAGGGCCATTATCACTTAGGAAAGACTAACTTCTTAACGTTAACAATGTGATGTTAAAAGACAAAACAAAACAAAACATATATTTTAAGTATTTAAAAATCATACTGCCAAATTAAGATTTTATGGAAAAATGTGATTTTCAGGTGAAGGCAAAATAAACATATTAAAAATAATCACATCATAATCAATCAACAGAAGACCAACATTAATTTGTATCCTACAGGTGTTTTTCAGGGAGAAGTAAAGTAAATCCAGACGAAACTTTAGAGATTGAAAAAGGAATGGAGAACAATGGAAGAGCAAAAATATGAGAAATATCCACAAACTTTGTACAAAATAAAATATTGTGGCATCTAAATATATGAAGAATTAAAAGATATGTACAACTAAAACATGAAAACAGATGTCCCCACCCAAAGAAGCCAAACAAGTAGAACAATGTAATAGAGGTTAATATCCATCTACTATCTGGAAAGTGGTAAATACTATGTTATGAATGAATGTTGTAATTCTCTAGGATACTCAAAGCACAGTAAAATAATGTGTTACTAATCCCAATTTAGGAAAAATAAATGAACCAATACTGCAGCCATATACAAATTCCAGGTGGAATCTAATGGAAATTAAAAAAGAAATACTAATAACATGAATGACCCAAACATCACAAATTAGACAAAATTGAAAGGTGACTTAAAACTAGGAGTTAATATATTATAGAAATAAAGGGTTAATATTCCAGTGTATTTAAACTCTTTTGAAAAGTTATGGCAAACCATCAAAGCACCATTGGAAAAGTAGAAAAAAAAAACCAGGTAATTCCAGAAAAAGACAAATAAACTCTAAACATATTTAAATCTCTTTACCTCCCTGATTATTAGAAACATGTAAATCAAACTTCTTTCAACTAACATTTCTCAACTATCTGAATTGAGAAATTGTAGAAGGTCTGATGCATCTTCTTAGACAAAATTATGGGGAAAGAAACACTTCTATCCTTAACTCACAAGGAGGGAATCTAACACTATACCTTTGGAGGAAAATATATGAATATCTATGAAACTGCATCTTTTTATCATTTGACCCTCAATCTCATTTCTAAGAGCATCTGTGAAGCCCTCAACATTTGGAAAATATTGACAACAAACAGATTGCTTATATAAGAAGGTGTGGCTGAAACAACTATAACACATTCCTCCATGGAGTACTTCTCAGATAACAGAGAAGAGATGTGAGATCTACCCACCCTTCCAAATGACATGGTGGATGTTGTCAAGCCATGAGGTAATCAGCTGTATATAATAAGAAGAAAATATTTCCCAGAAGAAAAGGTGAACTTGATTTGATTTGGTTAAGGTAAAATTATTATTTCACACATTGTAAATTAATTGATAGATGAAAGAAGTAGCACTCATTTCATTTTAGCACACACACAAACACACACACAAAAACGTGAGCATTGTTGGACTAGAGAAAGCATAGAAAGAGCACCAAGAAAGGGGAGGAATCTGAGACATGATGGCTGGCCCTGGGACCCTTGCAAATCCCCAAATCATGTAGACTTCATTATCTTGTGTGAAATCAGGGAGCTATGTAGTATACAAAAGTGCTGCACTCTTCTTTCAGCTATGGTATGCAACACAATCTGAAACAAATAAACCAAAACTTTCCATAAGTATAGGCATGAACAATCATAAAAATAAAAAAATGTTCTCCCATTTAGAGAAAACAGAAGAGGGATGACTTCTATCTCTCTAATCATCTGTAGTGCACCACCCTGCTCTAGATTATTAAACTAAGTGATCTTGAGATCCCGCCAGAGCTGAGAGCATGAAGACCATGTTCGCTGTACAGTCATCATCCCTGTCCCCACCGAAAATCCCCAAAGGGAGTTAAGGAAGCAGCCTGCGACAGATAAGAGGGAAACTTCTCACCAATTATGACTGTGACAGGACAAAAAAAGTGAGATGTGACCAAAGACCACCTGAGTGAGTCTCTGTAGACCACATGTCTGATCACTCTACCGTTAGTCCAAAGCTTATTAAAGGCCATTGAGCAGCAAAATATTTGGATGCATGTGAATTCCAGACATGATGGGGGAATCAAAATTCATCAACTGTTAAGTGAAAACAGTATACTGCTATCTTGTGTTTCCCAGTCTTGAATGCTATCAGAAATTCACTTATAATTTTTCAAGGAATGAAAAACAATTTCCATCTAGAAATAATTATACACTTCTTCCTGCTGCCAACATTTCTAGCAGACTGGGTGGTAGTAGGGCCATTATCACTTAGGAAAGACTAAGATCTACCTAAAGAATGGGAAATTGACTAAAAACCAGTTCATCTATTGCTGACTATGACAAGAAAAGCCTGGGGAAATGACCCGCAAGGAAAATAAACAAAGAAGATCTGTGAGTGACAGGATCTGTTTAGTAAAGGAAAGGAGTAAGGACTAGATTTCTGGAGTGTACAATAGTCCTTGAAGGGAATCAGGAGGACAGAGATCAAGGTGTCCCTCATCTGGGTATGAGGAAAATATAAAACCTGCAGGTCCTCACCAGGCCAGTGGTCATGGCTTTGGCGATGTGTAGATCAGACACACATTTGCTCACATTCTACCTCACCTCCTGGCTCCAGAGATAGCATTGACATAGCCTAGCTTACCAGCTTTACATGACCTGTGGCCACAGTTCATCAATGACTAAAAGGATAATGGAAAAATAGTGTATTTGCTTATGTTTGTATCAATGACTACATTTAGGAAACAAAAATGGCCAGACGACCTATCTCTCAATACCAATGAATGAAAAATAACCACCTTGTGACTTTTTCTTCCCCTGCTGATCCTTTAAGATTATGTTTAAAACCTCAGACTGTCAGGTGATACCAATGATATTAACTGTTAAAAATCATCACTCCTCCCATCCTGAGCCCATGGCTGGACTACTTGCAGTCATTTGTGGACAGCTAGCCTTGGGAGTCACACTGAATTGCTTGTGTGTGTAGGAGTCTTTGGCTGAAGTTCAGAGAGTGGTCCCTGCAACTTGAGGTCTTTTGCATTGAAACACCATGGACTATTTGGCAACCACTGGCTGAGATATAAATGAATCTTTCTTATTATCCTGTTCAACTAGGCTAAAGACACACTTCCAGAATTCTCACTCATACAGGATGGCTTTGCTGGTAAAGATCCTCTGGACCCTGCTACTCTACATACATGGTACTGAATTCTTATTACACATGAGTAATTTTCAGGATGAGAATTGTGATGGTTATTCTTATTTGGTGTGTGGGACAATTGAGAACAATAATTAAAGATTTTATTTCAGTCTTTTATGATGGCAGATGCTTAAAAATGCTGAATAAAATGTATATAATGCTTTACATTTATGCAAAAATGCCTGAATATAGTGCATCATTTTTTAATTTCATAATTATTGTTTTGTATTTGCATTAAGTCCAATACATTTCTTTTTTGCCCAAAGTTTCCATGAGGCTGCTGTGCAGACTCGGTTTCCATCCCTTCTACCTGTGGCCTTGGAATAGAGTGTCATCATCTCCTGCAAAGCTAGTCTCTCATTCATAGTAATGAAAACACTTATTTGAACTGGTTCAAGCAGACATCAATCTCCTCAATCACCTATCTACAGGGTGTCCAACAGGTCTCCTTGGGTCTAAGCTTAGTTCAGTGTCCGTGGGCGTGGGATGGATTTTTCACTCATAATCACCAGTGGGAGAGCCCAGAGATGCTGCATATTAATTCTGTGAGGAGAACACTCACTGGGACCCCATACAGTGTAAGAGCCCTAAAAATAAACCTCCTATGTGGGGTCAGCCCTTTTGCTCAACTGAATAGCTGCTTTCTTCATGGAATCCAAGTCAGAATAGCTGCCCCTCTCAGAAAAGAACATAGCTGGGGTGAGTTAGAAATGGTGGAGATCCCTTGAAGTAGGGCAGGAAGATTCTCAGGCTGTGGCTCCAAGCCTTCGGGTCCTTTTCACAAGATGACTAGTGTCAAGAAAACTTTTCTGAAGCTGCTAACAGATGCCTCCATGCTGAGTCTTCCCCTTCAAGTTCTCATCATCACTATCCTAGAAGGAATGGTCAACTGTCCTTCATGACATAAAGGGCACAAACCTATCCTGCCATTACTTCACTCTTCAACACACCCTAATTGCAGATTCTAACTGGCCACAGGCAATGTCTTATTCCCTACGGGATGCTTATCTGTTCTGATTCCAACCTTCTGTCCTTGTGCCTAACCTGCATGGGGCCCATGTGTGCCACTCTTTCTAACTCGGGTCATTTCTCCATGGCTGTCCTTAATCCTAGGTTTTTCCCAAGCTTGACATGCCTCTTCTCTAAGGACATTGTAAGTTTATCCCTTACTTGTGTGATTTCTATGGACACAAACCTTGATCTTAAGCCCTTCTGAGACTTCAAAGCTGCAGGACAAAAGTAGTAAAGTAATTTCGTATACACGTGACTGAATTGGTCACTGAAACTGTCACTTCACCTTTTTCAGTCATTTATTTTTTCTGGAAACAGCTTTTCAATTTGTGAGTATTTATTTTTTAAGAAAAACCACGTTGGCTTCTCAAACTGCTTTTTATCTAAGTCTTTTCTCCCAAAAGTACAAGTCAGACTAGCACTATCCAGTAAAGTCTGGTTGGACCTTCTGTTATATCTCTTCTTGATATACCCTAAAGTTTATATTCTATCCTAAAATGTTCCCTTCCACACAATCAAAAGACATAATTCTATTGATGAATCAGTTCATAAACACAAAACTTGGCAAAGTATATATTTTTAGAAACAAATGTCATGTTTTTCAACTGAGTCCCTGGAATTTCATATTCTAAGAAATTGTCTCAACAATAATAATTATAATATGGCAGCAATAGTGTTTTAACTCCCCTCCCCCATTTAAAAAATATCTCAGTGTTTGCTGTACTTGTCCATTTGATTTCTGAAACATTCTAAGTGATAAATTCTATTCTTTTATCCAAATGTGTGAATCAATTATAGCTGTCCATTGGGAGATACCTCCATATTTTAATAGTCTTATTCTGTTGTCCCTTTCTTCAGGTTATCAACATTCCAATGATAAATGGCCATCACAGAATCATTTACCATTTAAGCTTGAGCAAAATTTATTTCTTCAGTGTACTTTATTAGGGAGCATACTTTAAAAAGGACTAAACTCTGAAAAAAAATTTTATCGATAGCTTCAGATAAAAATAGACTACTTCTAACAAAGCAAGCTCATGACAAAATAGCAAAAGTGATAAAATCAGCCGCCTAAGTTGTTTTTCTCTTCAAAATTTTTTACAAAAAACATTTTATTTCTCATATTCATCATCACCAGCTATAAGACATGTTGACATTATGTAACTCAGTGTAATGCACTGACTGTGAAGGATCATCTCTACTGTGATATTCTTGTCAATAGTGTATAATTTGAATCAGGAGAAAAGATTAGAAAGGTATTGTTAAAAATTATTAATTAGTAAACTTTATAAGCATCAGAGTCATGAAAGACAAAGAATTAAGAATTGTTACAGATTGGCGATTAGAGAGACATGACAACTTAACGCAATATGGAATCCTAGATTTGATAATGG
>NW_007145317.1:0-7999 GCF_000164805.1 Carlito syrichta
CCTCTTATCCAGTTATTTGTTAAACATTATCATTTTGAGCAATTTCAACATGCTTAAATTTTATTGCATTTTATTTCATATAATGATCATTCAGAGAAATTAAATGGAGAGTAATGTCTTGAGAATTCAGAAAACAAAATGTAAGCATTCATATGTTTCACATACACCAGAATATTCTCTTATAAATTTATCTTCAAGTCAGTAACAATTTGTAGTTACTTAGAAAAGACAACACATTTGACTGACAGATGTCTCTGGGATCAGGATTTTATTCCTGATATGCTACATGTAGGGAAACTACATCAGCTGAGTGGATTAATCTGAATTCTTACTCAAGGACAGACCCTCACCTTGAATCAGAAAACTACCTGCATTTGGGCATAGTTAGGGAACAGATCTCTGTGTGTAAAGCAATGTAAATTACAGTTGTTATGGACTACACAAAGTCTAAATAATATATTCTAGAGAATGTGTAACAGTATTACACCCTCCACTTCATAAACCCTGACCTCCAGATACACACTCAAACGGGGTAACACCAACAGTCTCCAAAGTCATATGAATCACACACTAACTTGCAGTTTTATGGATGCAAACTAATAGCAAACTAATTTCAAGGATAGTAAGTAAGTGGGTGGCTGATCAGACCAGGAGCCCTTGACTTCCCTCCCTAGCCCCTATTATTATGCCCTGTGGGTTTCCTTAATAACCTTTCCCAAAACCATATCTTTGACATCTTACATGGATCACAGATTCTAATCCTTAACTGCCTTGTGACTAACATATGAGAAAGAATCCAAAAAACACCAACATTTATTTACAATAATTGTGTACTTAATTCTTATGTGCTAAACTCGAGTCATGTTCAAAGTACAATCTATTTGATGTAGTATACCTAATGAGAAGTTTTTCTACTAATCAAAACAGTTTTTGAACTGTTAGTGCTTCTTTTTGAATGTTTTAGTACTTCTGCCATTGTTTTGTTTCACCTCTTTCTCTATGGCAAAATGTTTCCCTTTCAGGATTTTTTTCATCCATAGAGAGTAAAAAAAGTCACTTACTAGAGATCAAATTGGGTGAATAGGGAGGGTGGGGTACGAAGGTCATGCAGTTGGTCAAAAGCTTCTGAACAGTCAACACCGTGCACTCATATATAAACCCATCATAAGATGGAATATCTTTTGAAAGAACATTCAAAAAATTTCACTGAAGCGAAATACAGCTTCTCACAACAATGCTAGCCAGTATACTGATGCCTAGAACACACACCTAGTGGAGGAAGCATGCACTACAGGGAAACCACCCTCCAAAAATAATCCATTTTTGCGGGGACCCTTTATATTTTCTGAATTCCAGTTGCTTGCTAGCCTTTTGTCTTCAACTAGTTGACTAGATTTCTGAGGTAAGGAATAATTTTGTGTTCCATATAGATTCTGGCCTACTAATAAATGTAATAGTATTAGTTCATGAATAACTATAAAGGGCCTAAGTCAAGACCGATCAGGATCCAATAACTATAAACCTTCAAGTTTCTATGACACAAAAATACCATTAGATGGCAGAAAAACTCCACAATAGACGCGTGTGCTCTCTGATCTTAGAAATACTTGGAAAGTAATAGAGAGTGATACTGACCCATTATCAGCAGAGAGCCTCTGAAACTTTAATGGCCTCTGTGGTGTAAGCAAGGACACGTGAGGAAGAGGTGCCAGTGTGCTGAATTGTGGAAAAACCTGCTGCATGCTCTGTAGTCCTTCACTGGCCTTGCCCTTCCCCCCATCTTGTTTGTGCCCCCAACAACTATCTGCTATAGACTGAATTTTATTCCCCAAATTCAAAGGTTGAAGCTCTGTTCTCATTGTTTGGATTTGGAGATAGAACTATAAGAATGCAATTAAGGATAAATAAGGTAATGAGGGTGTGACACTAATTCCGTAGCACAAGTGTACTTATAAGAGACACAAGAGAGTTCTCTGGATCCCTGCACATAAGCACCAAAAAAAAAGCTATTTGAGGACACAGCAAGAAAACTACTATTTGAAAGCAAGAAAGAAAACCCTCCCAAGAAACCAAACGTTGATGGATCTTGATTTTGGAGTTTTGGAGGACATGTAAACATAAATTTTCAGGGGTGTGGTGACTCACTCCTATCTGTAATTCTAGCACTTTGGGAGACCAAGGATTGTTTTAGCCAAGGAGTTCCAGATGAGCTTAAGCAACACAGTGAGACTTTGTCTCTACTAAAAAAAAAAAAAAAAAAAGGGAAAGGGAAAAGTATTAGACATGGTGGTGCACACCTGTAGTCTCCCAGCTTCTCAGAAGACTGAAGTGGAAAAATTGCCTGAGTCCATGAGCTCGAGGTTGGGGGCTGGGTTGGTTATCATACTTGTGCACTCCAGTCTATTTGACAGACAAAAATTATTGTTAAACCATCCAAACCAGGATCTTTTGATACAAAATTCCAAGCAAACTAACACACAGTTGTGACCATTCCTTAGCAGGATCAGCTTCAGGAGGCACCGATGAACAGGTGGCCCAGTTTAGTTACTCTGTATACTGTTGTTCTGACAGTCTATATGAGGAAGGAAAATTCAGGCTTTATCTTCAGTTCATTCAAACTTTATGTATGTTTTCATGAAGATGAATTTATTAGTTTGTTTTCCTTTCTAATCAGAATTGCATAAAATCAAATTGAGTTGCTTGCTTGTATTACTGTTTGAGGATGTCAATGTTTTCTTCCCACTTAGCTGCCAGTGGGAATGTTGTGTGCACCCCATATTCAGTCCCCTTCTCTGTGCCCAAGAGAGAAGGTCAATGTCATCTGTGCCCAAGAGAGAAGGTCACTGCAGGGCTGGTCAGAATTTAATAACATTCTAGCCTGATATCATCAGAACCCAGGCAAGCTCTGTGCTCCTGCTGGCTCATGCTGCCTTCTGGGTATGATGCCTGCCTGAGTCAAGGGTGATGGGTCTGGACAGATGTCACTCTGGCTATCAGCAACTAAATTGCTTTCCGGAGGATGTGTCCCCTTCTCCTGTCACCTTTCATGCACAAATCTCTCTTCAGCTGTAGTTCTTCCCAGGGGACTTTGAGGGTCTGGAGGCTTCTGAGAGGAACAGACTGGGGACAGCTCTGAAATTGTGCCCCATCTCTTCTACACAACCCTTCCCCTCATCTGTGAGAACCTCCAGGGCATCTCCTCAACATCACTGAATGGAGTACTTCACTGTGTTCCCTTGCATCTCCTACTCTGATTCCATGACACCAATTCATCCTGACTTCTAACATGGACTGTCTGCATCTTCAGAGTTGTGACACTTGCTTATCACATTCTGGCTATAGTTCTGACTCCACTCCATGAATGCTACTGGAGGGTCATGGTTAACAAGTGGTGATTCTTGGATTCTAGAAAGTAAGTGGCAAATCTTTAGATCTTGTGCACAGGGCAGTCAAAGTTCATTGTGAACAGAGTCCCACAGTCGTGTGAGCCAATAAAGCTGGACAGAAAGATCCCACATTGGTCCATTCAGAGGGGTGTCTCTCAACAGGCACCGGAGTCATTTCAGCATGTGACCACACAGTCACTGAGCCCTATGCCCTGCTCTGTCTGATTGGAGCCATTATGGGAGGAGTTGCTGATAACAAAATCTTCTCCATTCAGTACCCGCACTCACTTCCCATCTCCTGGACATCTGATGCTCTGTGCTTCCCAGACACCCCCCCTCAAGTCATTCAGCCTCCTCAGCAATGGGTGGAACATTGCACTATTCAGGAGTAACGTAGGGGTGGGTCCTGGACCTCATGAAGTGCTACCTATGCAGTGGGAAAGGACTGTGTGGTGATACATCCATTGCTGGTTTAAATGTTCAGTCAATCTGCGAAATCTTAAAATAATATGTATGAGCAATTAAAGTTATAGATACCTTTGTGTAAATATTTATGTTGTATTTATTTGTAATAGGATTACATATTTACAGATAGATTTATATAATTTATATCTAAATATTATATTTTTGATATGTAAATTGTATGAGCATGCACTACTTTTCCTTCTAATTGTAACAGAGTTTGGCTGATCAGAGACCCTAGGGGTGGGAACATTTGCTGACCCTTCATCTTTTGTTCCAACAGGGTCCCAGCCACTAAGACCCTGTGAGGAGAGAGGCAAGAACAGGTGGCTTCAGGAGCCCAGGCCCATCCCTAAGGCCCTGGTCTCTCAAATTTTCATCCTGGTCTCGGGCTCTGGGTTTAGTGCAAAACTAGTGGATGTTTTAGCAGTTCCCCTTTGCTGAAGCCCCTGCCAGGCAGCCCCAAGTAGGTCCTTTTTTTTCTCCCATGTCCTCACCCTCATGGCTTAGGAAATCAGCTGCTTCCTACACAGCCTAGGGCCAGAGCCCAGCACCCCACTGGCAGTGCATGCCACACCTTAGCCCTGGATGAGGACCTTATTCCAAATGTCTCAGAATTGATCTCTGTTCCAGAAAGGCTGCACTGGCCTTAAATTTACTGGCAACCTTTCCACAACTGAAGAAGCTAACATTGTCAACCAGAAAACTGGAAATTTGATTTCACTGTCATTTTCTTGACCTGGATTGTTCCAAACCACCAGATAAAGATGACCTTAATACTTCACTGAGAAGCTCACACTGAGGATAACTGGAACTAAGCTCAGCTTGGAGCACAGAGAAAAGGTCTCTGATTAATCCACCTTAGAGGTGAGGAAGCTGGGATATTTATACATGTCTTCTGTCATCACTAATTGAGGCCTCTTGTATTTGGATCCCAGATGTTTTTCTATGAACCTTGGTTCAGGCTTGACAGGAAATGATGTCTCTCTCTCTCTCTCTCCTGAAGATGCAGGCAGGGTTGCTGGCATCAGGATGAGGATGATGTCCTCACTTACCTCTGAAGAATAAAAGAGGAAAGTGAAGTGGCATTGCTGGTAAAAGGCTGGGCCATGCACAGACCAGCAGTGTTTTTTGTTGAAGTAATGAAATGAGGTCTCACTGGTCAGCCTTTCATGCTTATGAGCTGTGATAGGTTATGTTGAATGGAGACAGAATAAGGAAATATTCACACCAGGAAAAAGGTGCAGCCTATTTCATCTCTGAGAATTTAAGAGTAAAATAATATTGGATAAAAGTGGATCTGTGAGTGACAGTGACATATATTAAGGAATCATAGTATTGACTGTGTTTGCCTGCAGTGAACAACATATCCTTATACTGGTAAGAACAATAGATTAATGACATTGCAACATGATGCAGACTATTTTCACATTCTGATAAATAATACTCTTATGTCAAAATAATTTTGTATTCACAAAAATGTAAGTACATCGGGACCCCAAACTGTCACCACACACAACAATCATCTCTAAGTGCATCAAAGACCTAAGAGTGAAACCTCAAAGGATAAGAATCTTAGAAAGTACAGAAGACACCCTTGCAGAAATCAGAGTAGGCAACCAATTCCTTATCAAAACCCCAGGTGTCCATTCCCTAAGAGATGAGATAGACAAGGGGAATGTCATCAAACTGAAAAGCTTCTGCAAAGACAAAGAAAACAAGAGAGTGAGGAGACAGCCCACAGAATGTGAAAAATATTTGCCAACAGTCTATCTGACAAAGGCCTAGCATCTAGGATCTACAAGGAAAGCAAATGTGCTGAATGGAAATAACAAACAAACAGCCCCATTAAAAAGTGGGCAAAAGACATGAATAGACACTTCTCAAAGGAGGTATATGGGCAGTCAACAAATACATGAAAAATGTTCAGCCTCTCTAATCATCAGAGAAATGCAAATCAAAACCACTTGAGATATCTCCTATCTCCAATAAGAATGGCCATTATTAATAAAACGAATTACAGCAGATGCTGGCAAGTATGTGGAGAATAGGGACTGCTTCTACACTGCTGGTGGAAATGCTAACTAGTTCAACCTCTATGGAAAACAGTGTGGAGATTCTAAAAGAACTAGAAATTGACTTCCATATGACCCAGCAATCCCCTACTAGGAATATACCCAGAGATTCTCAAATCATTCTCCAAAAAAGATAACTGTACACATATGTTTATTACAGCATTATTCACAATTGCAAAAATACAGAACCAACCGTGCTGCCTATTGAAACTGGACTGGATAAAAAAATACAGTACATGTGCATGATGAAATATTACACAGGCATAAAGAAGGACAAACATATGAACTTTGCAGCATCTTGCATTGATCAGAGTCTGTAATACTCAGTGATCTCTCACAGAAACAAAGAGCAGAGTTCCATATGTTCTCTCTCATAAGCAGACCCTGAACCTTTACCATAATGCCATAAGAAGTGATTGGTAATAGTAGGACACTACCTGGGTGGGTGTGGGGACACAACATCAATAAGGGTACCTGATCAGAAATCAGGCAAAGTGGGAACCAAAGGGAGGCCAGATATTACCTGTATTATATCTACTGGTTTACCTAATCCTGAATTGTACCCCACATCTTTAAAATAAAATATATAAACAACTAAAAAAAAGTAAGTATAGCATGTTCTCCCCATCAGAACCATCTGAGAGTAAGTTAAATAACTTAGAGACACACAATCTAAGACATGAATATGTGTTCTGTAAAACAAGGATGTCTACATAATGCTAATGCAAATATGAAATGCGTACTCCATCTAGTCCTTACTTCCACTTCAGTTGTGATAATTATCACCAACATCTCTTTTGTAAAAAAAACAAAAACGCTTGGAAAAAAAGAAATTACCTGGATACAAATTTGTACCATCCTCATCTGACCCAGGACCCTGGGTACAACAGACCTGTGCTGAGTTACTGAGATGAGCCAGCCCTACAGCTGAGCCTAGCCTGCCCATTTTGATGATGTGCATGTTTCCAGAGTATATCTTTCTGCCCTGAAGATTTATTAATAGGCTGGTGACACCTCAGTTAAGACTCAGTCTCAGCCAGGTCACAGCATGAACATGAGGGCTCCCACTCAGTTCTTGGCACTACTGCTGTTCTGGCTCCCAGGAAAGGAAGGAGAACACTAGAAATTGACTTGGGCAGTGTGGACAGTACTCCTGGTTCTTCAGATAAATTCTTTTAGTTGTATGAATACTTGTTTTATGTTTGTAATCTTAGGTGCAAGATGTGACATCTAGATGACCCGGTCTCCATCCTCCCTCTCTGCATCTCTAGAAGGGAGAGCCGCCTTCACTTTTCAAGTGAGTGTGAAAATTTATAAAACTTTGATTTGTATCAGCAGAAAGCAGGAAAACCCCTAAGCTTTTAATCTATGGAGCATCCAATTTGCATCCTGGGGTCCCTTCAAGGTTTAGTGGCATTGGGTCTCACAAACAGCAGCCTGCAGCCTGAAGATGTGGCAACTTATTACTGGTAACAGTATTACAGTGCACCTCCCACAGTTTTACAAGTCATAACATTCGCCACCCAGGGAAACAGATGTGTGAGACTAGGCTGTCTCAGTTGTTCCTCATAACGCCCCCGACTGCTGAGACAGTTTTCAGATGCAGCCATGCTATGTAGGTTTCTGGGAGGTGTTCATAAAGTGGTCCAGGGAGTTTCCTCTGCACTGTAACTCTCTCCATGTGCTCAGGCCCAGCAGCTCAGAAATGACATTGCCTCTCCTAATTTAATAAAGGACAGAGACGAGTACACCTGTTCAGGTAAGCCTAAAACTGCCTCCTTACATTTGTCACATTTGACCAAAAGTTTACTTCCTACTCCTTATTTAGTGAACTGTAACCTAATTGACACAGCCTACAACCTACTCTTGTACTGATCACAGAAATTCTACCAGTCACAGGTGACCAATTGTTCAAACCCTGTTCAAATGAGGCAATGCCAAACTATAACCAATCCTGCTGTTTCTGTGCATTTTATTTTCAGTATCTCACTTTTCTTTTTCTGTCTATAAATATTATATAATTATGTGGCAACTAAGTAGTTTCTCTGAACCTATCCTGTCAGGCAGGGTACTGTT
>NW_007145318.1:0-1076 GCF_000164805.1 Carlito syrichta
TGAATTTAAGCACTGGTACAGTCGCCCATGAGTTCTTAGCTCTTCCTGATTGCCCGTACCCTTTGTTTGGGAGAGATCTGTTGACCAAAGTGGAAGCAAATCTCAGCTTTCGGTCGGATGGGGTGACAGTAACAGATTCAGTTGGGTGCCCCCTGCAGGTTCTAACTGTAAAATTAGAAGATGAATACAGGCTGTGTCAGGCCCATGACCCAGAGATGGAATTGAACATTCAGGACTGGCTTTAGGAAATTCCCCTAGCCTGGGCAGAAACTGGAGGAATAGGGTTGGCTAAACACAGGCCAGCAGTGTTTGTGGAACTAAAGCCCGGAGCGGACCCAGCCTGGGTCCGGCAGTATCCAATCCCTCAGGAAGCACGAAATGGGATAACTCCCCACATATGGCAGCTGCTGGATGAGGGAATATTGCGGCCTTGTCAGTCTGCCTGGAATACACCCCTGCTGCCAGTGCAAAAGCCAAATTCAACTGACTACCGGCCTGTTCAGGACTTACAGGAAGTATACCGCTGGGTGATAGACATACACCCCACGGTCCCTAATCCCTATACCCTTCTCACTGCCCTGGCCCTGGA
Organism: Carlito syrichta; assembly: GCF_000164805.1. Classification (NCBI taxonomy): domain Eukaryota; kingdom Metazoa; phylum Chordata; class Mammalia; order Primates; family Tarsiidae; genus Carlito; species Carlito syrichta. The sequence continues at coordinate 590 of NW_007145318.1, forward strand.
CAAGGTTTGGTACACGGTATTAGATTTAAAAGATGCCTTTTTCAGCTTACCGTTAGCCCCACAGAGTCAGGACTTCTTCGCCTTCGAGTGGCTGGACCCGGAAAGAGGAATCAGTGGACAACTCACCCGGACCCGGCTTCCCCAAGGATTTAAAAACTCTCCCAACATCTTCGATGAAGCCTTACATGAAGACTTGGGTGAGTTCCGTAAAACACATCCCACCCTAACCCTGTTGCAGTACGTGGATGATATTCTGCTAGCCGCAGAAAATCGGGATGCATGCTTACAAGGCACCAGAGATTTGCTACAAACACTAGATGCTCTGAGCTATTGAGCTTCGGCCAAAAAGACTCAGATCTGCATAACTGAAGTAAGTTACCTGGGTTACAAACTGAAGATGGGCAGAGATGGCTATCGGATGCCCAGAACGAAACGGTACTGAGAATTCCACAACCACAGAATGTATGACAGGTACATGAGTTCTTAG
>NW_007145319.1:0-845 GCF_000164805.1 Carlito syrichta
TGGCTCAATCAATGGTCCTGCCTTCACCTCGTCCATAGTACAGCTGGCTAGTAAAGCACAGAACATCACATGAAAACTGCATTGTGTTTACCAACCACAAAGCTCTGGACAGGTAAAATGCATGATCCAGACTTTAAAAAATACTTTATCTAAATTAATAATAGAAACTGGTGAAAAATGGGTAACTCTCTTACCTCTAGCTCTCCTTCAAACTAGATGTACCCCGTATAAGTCTGGGTTTACTCCTGATAAAACTATGTTTAAAAGACTCCCTCCTCTGTTACCCCACTTACGGGATTCTATTCTTTAAGAGTTTACTAATCAATCTCTGTTAAAGTATCTCCAGTCTTTACAGCAGGTGCAGGACCTTGTCCACACCAACGTCTGTGCTGTACTGCCAACTCCAACTTCTACACCGTATCATTTGTTCCAGCCTGGAAATCTGGTCTACATCAGAAAGTTCTAGAAAAAAGGAATGAGCCCCTCCTGGAAAGGACCACACAAAGTCTTCCTCACCACCCCAATGTCACTCAAGGTTAGCAGGATACCAACCGGGTTTCATCATTCACAAGTCAAGGAAGCTATGGACACCGAAGCCTGGCTCAGCCAAGCCTGCAGTTGGAACGCTGACGTGGCCCTTCACCAAAACAATAACTGTACTATGAACCAACATCTTAATAATCCTCTCAAAATCACCCTCTAAGCCCATTGTCCTACATCACCTGACCAGCCAGCAGCAGAAACCGTGAAACTTTGACCATAGCTGAGTGCACTGCACTCATCCTTTGCCTCTCCTTTTTGTTATCCCACTTGTTCTAGGATTTAAAGCAACACTCCTTACTGGA
>NW_007145320.1:0-935 GCF_000164805.1 Carlito syrichta
CCATAGTAATAAAAGACTACACCGTGGGGAACTCACTCAGGGACCTCCCACTGTGGGACTCTTCTGTCCTCTCAATAACTTCTGCTTGAAAACAAAAAGACTACATTGCCCAGTCGATTCTTGAATGCCACTTACCCCTGGAGACGTTATTGGATAGGTGTGAACCCCTTGCTTCCTTCAATTCTTGGGAATGAAAATCCACCATGTCTTCCGCTTTTGTCAGAGCACTGTACATAAATCCTTGATACTGAAGACTTGCTCAGTAGTCAAGGTCCCGCCCATTATGATGTCACCGTTCTGAGGCTGATGTCATGAATGGCAATCTGACGTGCTTGTTTTCCTGACTTTGCTTACATGTTTTAATTGAAAAATTAGCCGTTTAGGCAAACGAGTGATACAGGGAAAAAACCAATAAGTTAACATCATTCTTCTCAGACCTGGAAATTACAATAGTGAATTCATATGAAATTTAAAACAATCACGAGGAGCATAAAGAATCCTTATCAAAAGATACAAAGCAGGAACTATCACTTTCCGCATTTGAAACTTTAGTATAAATTTACAGTAATCAAAACAGCCTGGTGTTGGTACTGGAAAAGGTCCATAGGCTAATGGGTCAGGACAGAGAGTGAAATCCTCAAATTCTCACCCAACTCATCTTTGAAAGAACCTCCAGGATCCACTGGGGAATGAAGAACATATTCAGTACATGTTGCTGGGAAAAGTCTGACTACATGAACAAGATTCAAACAGTACCCCTAACTATCACCATACACATTAACTCTAAATCGATCAAAGATCTAATGTAAAATAACAAATTATAATCATCATAGAAACACAGGAGACATCTTTATTAAAACTGGAACCGGGAGCTACTCTCTTCAGATCCCTCAATACCCGTAACTTAAAAAGCATGTTAGAGAAGTGGGATCGTA
>NW_007145321.1:0-765 GCF_000164805.1 Carlito syrichta
CGTCAAAAGTATCATCTTGCCATATTTGGATGGAACTATGGTCTTAAGATGAACCTTGTAAGTCTTAAAATCTCGTTTGTCCTTTTATTTTGAGAAGGGCCGATGATTTAGCAGTTGCCAAATATTTATTAAGTATTTTTAAAGGTAAACAGGAATCATGGATTCCTCATCCCTACGACTCCTGGGAATCTGTCCTTTTGGATACAGTGTTTTGTAATCGACATCGACAGCGAAAATCAGGGCATCTTGCTGAGAATGAAAAGGGAATCTGGGTTCATGGAGTTCTCATTCGCAGAAGTCTACAGGGCCTCTTGATAAGGTTTAATCTGGAATCTGGGTTTCTCGGTCCCCACATTGTTAGGGTGTCTTGTACGAACGAACCAGAAATCTTGGATTCCAATTCCCCCAAGAAACTTCTGGGAGTCTTACCATTGTTATCCAAACATCTTGAATTCTACATCACCAGGAAATGTCTCGGTGTCTTGCTGAGAATGAGCAAGAATCTGGGTAATGGTAGTCCTCATATACAGGATACTGCACTGCTTCTTGGTAAGGATGAATAAGAAATCTGGGTTACATGAGTCATCAATCCAGAATCGACAGGGTGTCCTACTAAGGGCTAAACAAGAATCAGGGCTTCGAGCGCCATTCATGTTTTTGAGCTATTTGTTATGTGGATATTATGAATCAATCATTTCTTGACTCCAGCTACTCTCTGGGACTCTTGAGAGTTGTGAATGAGATCTGGCACTACAAGTCCATTTA
>NW_007145322.1:0-812 GCF_000164805.1 Carlito syrichta
TGGATTCCTCATCCCTACGACTCCTGGGAATCTGTCCTTTTGGAACAGGGGTTTGTAATCGACATCGACAGCGAAAATCAGGGCATCTTGCTGAGAATGAAAAGGGAATCTGGGTTCATGGAGTTCTCATTCGCAGAAGTCTACAGGGCCTCTTGATAAGGTTTAATCTGGAATCTGGGTTTCTCGGTCCCCACATTGTTAGGGTGTCTTGTACGAACGAACCAGAAATCTTGGATTCCAATTCCCCCAAGAAACTTCTGGGAGTCTTACCATTGTTATCCAAACATCTTGAATTCTACATCACCAGGAAATGTCTCGGTGTCTTGCTGAGAATGAGCAAGAATCTGGGTAATGGTAGTCCTCATATACAGGATACTGCACTGCTTCTTGGTAAGGATGAATAAGAAATCTGGGTTACATGAGTCATCAATCCAGAATCGACAGGGTGTCCTACTAAGGGCTAAACAAGAATCAGGGCTTCGAGCGCCATTCATGTTTTTGAGCTATTTGTTATGTGGATATTATGAATCAATCATTTCTTGACTCCAGCTACTCTCTGGGACTCTTGAGAGTTGTGAATGAGAATCTGGCACTACAAGTCCATTTAGATACTCGGAACCTCTGATGCCAGATTCCAGGACACATATAATCCTCTCGGATTTTTTGTATGTAATCCCTGACTTCAGTGTTACATCGTACTCCAGACACTTCAGTAGCTCTGATGTTCGGAATTAGGACTTTGAGTTTTGGTGTTCAAATTTTTAGGAGTTTTTTTTTGGAGGGAATCAGGAATCTTTGTATCCACGTCCCAA
>NW_007145323.1:0-790 GCF_000164805.1 Carlito syrichta
GAGCAGTGTTTTGTAGTTTCCCTTGTAAAGGTCTTTCATGTCTCTGGTTAGGAAGATGTCAAGGTATTTCATTTTTTTGTGGCTATTGTGAATGGAATTGTGTTTTTTATTTGGCTTTCTGTTTGTTTATTATTGGTGTAGAGAAATGCGATTGTCTTTTGTACATTTATTTTGTATCCTGAGACTTTGCCAAAGGCCTTTATCAGTGTAAGGAGGTTTTTGACAGATTCTCTTGGGTTTTCAAGGTATACAATCATGTCATCTGCAAAGAGAGATAACTTGACTTTCTCTTTTCCTATTTGGATACCCCTGATTGCCTTCTCTTCTCTGATTGCTTGAGCCAGGACTTCCAATACTATGTTGAACAGGAGGGGTGAGAGTGGACATCCTTGTCTTGTTCCAGTTTTCAGGGGAAATGGTTCTAAATTTTGTCCATTTAGTAGTATGCTGGTTGTGGGTTTCTCATAGATGGCTTTTACTATTTTGAGGTATGTTCCCCGTATGCCTAGATGTTCAAGGGTTTTTATCAAGAAGGGGTGCTGAATTTTATCAAAAGCTTTTTCTGCATCTAATGATATAATCATGTGGTTTTTGTTTTGACATCTGTTGATGTATTTAATAACATTTATGGTTTTACGAATGTTGAACCAGCCTTGCATCCCAGGAATGAAGCCTACTTGGTCATGATGGATGATTTTTGAGATGTATTGCTGAATCCGGTTTGCTAGGATCTTGCTGAGAATTTTAGCATCTTTGTTCATCAAAGATATTGGCCTGTAGTTCTCTTCTT
>NW_007145324.1:0-793 GCF_000164805.1 Carlito syrichta
AAGATTGTTTCTGTTTGGAAATGACATGGTCTTATATATGTATATAAAAAACCTAACAGAGTCCTCCAAAAATTGTTAGAATTAAAAAGATGAATTCAGGAAAGTTACAAGACACTTAATAAACACATAAAAATTAGATGGGGTTTTCATACACACACAAAAAATCTTGAAAGTGAAATCAAGCAAACAATCGCATTTTGGAAGTAGAATGCATATACTATGAAAACAGTGAAATACTAAAAAAAATAGGAAAGAGGTATCAGAAAATGTACTGGTGAAATTCTTTCAGGATAGACCAAAATTGATCTAGAAAAAGATCCTATCTATTTACGTCCTTCAAAGTACACCAAAAAATAAACACCTGGTCTGCAAAGTCGAATGAAGAGAGAAGGAAATGTGGTGTTATGCTACAGCAACAATCGGCTTTCCTGTCCTATATTTTCTGAAGAGTGTGGAGCCCAGTGCCAGTCGCAGGCAATTCAGTAGTTAAAGACTTAGTCCTGGGCGGGAAGGAGCTCATTATTGATATGCCAGGGTTCTAATTACAGGAAGGACTATGGGAGCCGGGGGTGGGACGATAACACGAGGTGTACACAATAAGGAGGCACACAGGCCTGAGGATTCGCTCTGGAATCACACAGCCACTCTGGAATCACGAATCCGGGATTCAAAGCCTGGCAGGCCAGGATCACATGGATCCACTGGGGAACGTGTAAAGCTGAAATGGTTTTATCCAATTTGTAAAAAGAAATGAATAGACCTCGCCCATTGGGAAGAGATGACATAGGGTTCA
>NW_007145325.1:0-908 GCF_000164805.1 Carlito syrichta
AGCTAGGTAGAGAGCAAGTTAAGTCAGTTGGGTAGCCAGCTGGGTAATTAGTTGAGTCAGTAAGTTGTGTCAGCTTGCTAGCTGGTTACGTCAACTAGTTAATTCAGTTGGTTAGCCAGCTGGATAGCTAGGTACCAAGCTAGGTAAGTCAGCTGCTTGGGCTGGCTCTTTAAGTCAGCTAGTTAATTCATCTGGCTTCCCAGCTGGCTAGGTATGTAGCTAGCAAGTTAATTCAGCTGGATAGTCAGTTGGCTAGCTGGTTAAGTCAGCTAGTTAATTCAGCTGGCCAGCAAGCTGACTAGCTAGTTAAGTCAGATAGATAAGTCAGCTGGCTAGCTAGTTGAGTCAGTTAGTTAAGTTCAGCTGGCTAGTCAGCATTCTATCTTGGTAATTAACTAGTAAAGTCAGCTGACTAGACAGATGGATAGCTAATTAAGTCACCTAGTTAAGTCAGTTCACTAGCCAGCTTGTGAGCTAAGTAGATAGGTAGTTAATTCAGCTGGCAAGTTAGTGGTATACATCGGTAGCTAGCTATTTAATTCAGCTGAAGAGCCACCTTGCTAGCTAGAGATGTCAGCTAGTTAAGTCAGCTGGATAGCCAACTGGGTAACTAGATAGCTACATAGTTAATTCAACTGGCTAGCCAGCTGTCTAGCTGGTTAAGTCAGCTAGTTATGTCAGCTGGCTAGTCACCTTTCTAGGTAGGTATCTAGCTAATTAAGTCAGCTGGCTAGCCTGCTGACTAGCTAGCTAAGAGTGAGTTAAGTGAACTGGTTAGTGGACTGGTAAGCTAGCTAATTAGCTAGTAAAGCAAGTTGGCTAGCCGGATGGCTATCTAATTAAGGCCATCTAGTTAAGTCACCTGGTTAGTCAGCTGGCTAGCTGGTGGCTGTCATGTTAAGACAGCT
>NW_007145326.1:0-587 GCF_000164805.1 Carlito syrichta
TACTTAAGTCAGCTGGAAAGCTAGATAGCTTAGGTAGCTAGCTGGTTAATTCAGCTCATTAAGTAAACTTGCTTGCTAGTAAAGTCAGTGAGTTATCTGAGCTGGGTAGCCAGCTGCCTAGCTGTGTAACTAGCTAATTAAGTGAACGGGCTGGCCAGTTAACTAGCTAGTTGAGTAACCTTGTTAACTCAGCTCACTAACAAGCTCAATAGCTAGGTAGATAGGTAGTTAAATCAGCTGGCAAGAAGGCAGGCTATGTAGGTAGCTAGGTAGTTAAGTCAGCTGGCTATCCAGTTGACTAGCTAGGTAGCTAGGCAGTCAAATCAACCTGTTAGACAGCTGGATACCTCATTAAGTCAACTAGTAAAGTCAGATGGCTAGCCAGCTATCTAGCAGGGTACATAACTAGTTAAATCAGCTGGCTAGCCAGCTGGTTAGTTTGTTAAATCACATAGTTATGTCAACTCGTTTGCCAGCATGTTAGCTAGGCAGTTAGGTAGTTAAAACAGTTGGCAAGCCAGAGGGCTATGTAGGTAGGTAGCTAGTTAAGTGTGCTGGCTAGCCATCAGGCTATCTACATATGTCGA
>NW_007145327.1:0-1206 GCF_000164805.1 Carlito syrichta
ATTTTCATAAAACTCATGCCTGAAGTAACTGGTCACTCTAACTAAAATGTATCATATTGTCTTTTTAATATGAAACTATAAAATAGTGAAAAGCGTGTATACTGACATGATTCTCTATCATGTTTATGTTTTCAAGTTGAAGGTTTCTTGTCACCTTTTTACTGGTGAATTTGGTCAACATCGGCTATTTGAAACATATCTTAATAACTGGAAGTACAACAAGGAAATCTACATAGTCAAATAGATTTCACAAAGTACGTTCACTTAGTTCCAGTTGATACTCACTTTAGACATAGTGTTGATTATCTTTTTAATTTGTTTATGAGAAAACAGAGGTCTTAAATTAGAGCCTGGCAGGGATTTTAATAGAAAAGAGATGTTAAAAAAAATCATAGCGTCCCTAAATGAACCAAAGAAGAAGGAAGGAAGGTGGGAGGGAGGAAGGAAGAAAGGGAGAGAAGAAAGGAAGAAGTACACTGAAAAGGAGAAAGGAGAGAGAGGGATTTTCAGTTTTTCAGTGTCCTTTTTCCTTGTGATTGTTTTCCTTTTTGAGTTGGAGTCTCACTCTGTCTCCCAGGCTGGAGTGTAGTGGCACTCTCACGGCCACCCCAGCATCGATCTGCTAGGCTCCAGCGATCCGTCCGCCTCAGCCTTCTGCCTCAGCCCTCCAAGCAGTTGGAACTATACAGGCCTGCGCTACCACACCCGGCTATTTTTTGATTTACTGTAGAGTCCAGGTGTCGCCAAGTTGCCCTGCCCGGTCTTGAAACCGCGGGCTCAGGCAATCCACTCGCCTCGGCCTCCCAAAGTGCTGGGATTACAGGCTGAGCCTCCGAGCCCAGCCGATTTTTTTCCTTTTTAATAGTTGGCTCCTAGACCCCTTTGATTTTATAGTAATTCCATGCCTGTTTCATTCATCATTTTGTACCTAGAATTTAGCACATTGCTGAGTACAGTGAATATTTTGGTAATATCTGTCGAATGAATCAATTAATGCATCAATTTTACAAGCTGTTTGTGAATGTAGTTACGGAAGTTGATGTCTATTTCCACATTATACTAAAGCCAGCGCAGATCATCCTGCTTCCCAGCACAGAGTGAGTAATCTATAGCTCATAGCAAAATACTTCTCTTGGGGTGGGTCCTCTGATATCTTAAAATATAAAAGTTTTTTGTTTGTTTGTTATGGAAAGCAGGATTGGTTGA
>NW_007145328.1:0-4263 GCF_000164805.1 Carlito syrichta
TTCCCAGCACAGAGTGAGTAATCTATAGCTCATAGCAAAATACTTCTCTTGGGGTGGGTCCTCTGATATCTTAAAATATAAAAGTTTTTTGTTTGTTTGTTTATGGAAAGCAGGATTGGTTGAGAAGATAGAGAAGCTCCCACAGTGAGAGGGGACCCGAGGGGGTTGCCCTTAAATTACCTCAACAGGCTGGAAAGAAATAAAAGTACACATTTAAGAATAGTTATCTTATTTATATCCAACAGAGCAAAAATTGTGTTTTTTGGACCAAACCAGCAAACAGCCATGCACATTTTTTGCCACTGAAAAATAGATTGATATGCTGGGCACGGTGGCTTACACCTGTAATTCCAGCAGTTTGGGAGGCCAAGGCATGAGGATTACTCGAGCCCAGGACGTCCAGACCAACCCGTGCAACATAGTGAGATCTTGTCTTTCCAATCAATCAATCAATCAATAAAATAACAGGGCATAATGGTGCACACCTGTAGTCTCAGCCACATGGGAGGATCACTTGAGTCCAGAAGGTGGAGGCTGCAGTGAGCTGTCATTGTGCCACTGCACTCTAGTCTGAGCAACAGAATGAGACCCTGAAAAGGAACAGAAAGAAAAGCATATTGATCGTTAAGCTTTAGAAAGATGATATGGAGACACAGTCTCTGGTGGAGGCCAAGGTGATTCTATTTCATGTAGAATATTCATGTACCTGCATACATCAGAGCAGTGGGAAACTCTCTGGTAAACGATTGCTTTTTTGTGTGGTTGTTGCAGTCTCTAAGGCTAGCAGACGTGTTTTCCCACTCTTTCTAAGTAATGCTAGCCTAGGAGAGTAATGAGTGCATGGAAATCTTTTTACTTACTGCTGTGAGTCGTCAGTTTTATTGCATATTTCATACCAAGTTTCCAAACGTCATATGATTAATCCTCACAATCCCCCGTGCGGTAAACGAATCCAGGTTTAACAATAAGTAACACTGCCCCCAGTACACAGATTTGGGATCTGTAAAGGCTCAGTGAGTTTTATGAAGCAGATACAAAAATACATGTGCTAGATTTTAAAACCAGAGTGATGGAGAAGTAAGAAATGTAGAAAGCTAAGGAGGGGGGTGGAGTATGAATGGCATCCATCTATATCGCTGATGTTACAAAGTAAGATATTTGACCTGCTCTGTCCCATTTGATAGCCTCAAGCCTCTTAAAACTACCTCAATTATAATTAAAGAAACCAAGTTAAAAATTCAGGGCTTCGGTTACACTAGCCATGTTGCTAGGAATCCATGCTAATGCCAATACAAGTACTTCTAAATTGTTGTAAATCCAATAGATAATCCCACCTACCAAATGTATTCCAATGTGACATTTAATGAAGTACAGGAATCTGTGCATAAAATAAATTTCAAATCTCAGATTAACACATTGCAATCAGTTTAGCTTTGGATGGGTTTTTATATTAACCTCCATCAATTACCATTATTGTTTCCATTATTATTATCGTTTATGGAATAACATTCAGAGTTTAATGCTTCGCCGAATGCTCGCTCCCTTGAGGTTCATTTGTTTGATTTTTAAATGCCTGGAATTGATGACCCTTGGTTCTGAGAAGCTTGCCTTATATTGAATCGGCCTGGTGTTTGCTGCAAAGCAATAGAGAACTCAAGTAAAATAAGTAAAATGTTCTGGCCCGTTGGTTCTTTGTAAAAATACCAGGGAATTCCTTAGATTGAACTAAAACCCCAAGGTGTTCTCAAATCCACACTACTTCAGAACTCTCACTATAGAGACCCAATGACCTTTGAGAGTGAAAGACTCAGATTAATGTCTCTTTGCCTCGCTGCATTCTACCTAATTATTTCATTCACTCAGTAAATATTGACTTTCTTCCAGAAGCTTCCTGAAACACTTTTATTCTCAATAGATGAACTCTGAATAATATCCAGTGTTGACTTTGCTTAGTCTCTTCTGTGATGTCTGCAGAATTCAGCCTGAATTGAGGTTGTTGGGTGTAGCGTTTGGGGACACAGATGACTACCTTAGAAAAAGTTTTTTTAATCCATTCTTCGTCATTTATCAGCAGAATAACATAGGAAATATGTCACTCTAGCTGAGGCAACCTTGTGCCCACCCGGTGGCCCAGGGTAAACACTTAATGACTGCACTGCAGGGACTGTACTCATCACATGAATACACCTATGCTTATGCTCTGTCCTTGCTTCTTAGATAGTTATCTTTTCAGATTTAGTTGGCTAATATCTCACATTCCATCATTCCTTACACACATATACCTTGTTTGGTCTAAAAGGAATTTTATAAAAGTGTTTCTTAGAGATAACAATCTCTTTTTTGGTATATATATTCCAGGCATTTAGGAAGTTGAGATGTTTTCAAATAAATGATACATCTTATCAATAACAGCACAAATAAAACTTTCAATTGGATTTTGAATGTGGGAGCCTTAAATGTGTATATTTATTCATTTAATTTTACCGAGCACTTACTACATGCAAAGCACAACCAGGTAGACACAGTTCTTGGCCTGATGGGGGTTCCACTTGTTAAATTTATTATTTATCTATTAGCAAGGTGTCCTGATAGGATATTTCACAACTGATGTTTTAACGCTTCCACTACACCTGTGATAATTGCTGAAAATTACCAATGATGAGGTGCTATGATCTTACAGACCAAATAAAGGTAACCTTGCACTGAGACACAGAATGTTTGTTGGGTTGGATGGCATTTAACTGGAGAAAAATTGGATTTAAATTTTTAGTGCAGTGTGTGACAGCTGGATGCTGGGGATTTGTAAAACACTTCAAAATGCAGGAATGGCATGTGAAAAAGGCGCTAGGGCAGAAAGGAACATGGCACATCTAGGGCCGTAAAGAAGAGACTGGTGTGAAGAGTGAAGGCACAGCATTAGGGCCGGTGACGTAGCCCAGACCTCTATGCAGAGTGTGACAGAGAACGTGCGTTTTAAGTTCTTTTTTGACATCAATGGGAAGCCATTAAATTGCTGTAGGCATGGGAGAGAGAGAATCAATGTGAATTTCTAAACGATCACTTTGGCAAAGGTGAGGAAAATGGGTTGAAGAATGGTAAAAGATGATGGAAGGGGCCTTATTTTAACAACATTGACAATAACAATACTGACATTTTTTTTTCTGTCATTTAAGCATCACAATAGCCTAGTAGTGAAGTTTCATTATCATCATACTTTGTGGAAACAAACTTAAAGATGTAAAACTTCTTGCCCGAAGACTCTTAGATATAAAGAGATTCAGGTAATAGAGTCCAGATTTTATTTTAGACAAAATATCCATGACATAATAGAAAAAAACCAGCACACACAAAATCTAAACTAGGGACTTGCTGGAACATTGTTGGGTAGCATTAAAAATGGACTAAAAGCAGAGAGAAAAACCCATATCGTTGATCAGCTATATATTGCAAATTACATGGAAAACTTATGGAACTCTTAACTAGTGTCAGCAAATGTGCATACAAATAATACCTCCCTGTTGCCAAAAAAGTCCCATGTTTATCTGTCTTGTCATACGTATGCATGTAATCATTACACAAGGAAATTGTTCATTGATTTTAATTAAAATTATTGCTGTTTTCCAGGAAACATGATTTCTAAAACCAATGTAAAATGATTTTATTTATTTTTAAACTCCCTTATACCATGCAAAATCTGGCTCTTAAGTTGGTTAATGTGTATAGAAATGCAGTTAGGTAGAGGGAATAATTTCTAGTATTCAATAGTACAGAAGGGAAAGTAGAGTTAACAATAACTTCTTATATGTCAGGAAATTGGTCAAGGTATTACAAGGTGTAAAACCTTGGCATCCTCCTAACCAGAGAAGTGAAAGGCCTTTCCAAGAAAAACTACAAAATCCTACTCGGAGAAATCAAAGATGACACAAACCAATGGAAAAATACTTCCGGTTCATGGATTGGATGACTCAACATTGTTAAGATGTCCATCCTACCAAAGGTAATCTACAGATTTAATGAAATACCCAATTAAGTTACCAGCAGCATTCTTCTCAGACCTGGAAATGAGGATACAGGACTTCATATGGAAACATAAATGATCATGAATCGCCAAAATAATCCTCAGCAGAGAAACTAAGTGGGAGGTACCACACTTCCCGGCTTTAGACTTTAGATAAAGCCACAGTATTCAAAACAGCCTGCTATTGTGCAAGAACAGGCATAGAAGCCAGTGGAACAGGAGAGAGATTCCAGAAGCAAAACCTC
>NW_007145329.1:0-4047 GCF_000164805.1 Carlito syrichta
ACATAGTGAGATCTTGTCTTTCCAATCAATCAATCAATCAATAAAATAACAGGGCATAATGGTGCACACCTGTAGTCTCAGCCACATGGGAGGATCACTTGAGTCCAGAAGGTGGAGGCTGCAGTGAGCTGTCATTGTGCCACTGCACTCTAGTCTGAGCAACAGAATGAGACCCTGAAAAGGAACAGAAAGAAAAGCATATTGATCGTTAAGCTTTAGAAAGATGATATGGAGACACAGTCTCTGGTGGAGGCCAAGGTGATTCTATTTCATGTAGAATATTCATGTACCTGCATACATCAGAACAGTGGGAAACTCTCTGGTAAACGATTGCTTTTTTGTGTGGTTGTTGCAGTCTCTAAGGCTAGCAGACGTATTTTCCCACTCTTTCTAAGTAATGCTAGCCTAGGAGAGTAATGAGTGCGTGGAAATCTTTTTACTTACTGCTGTGAGTCATCAGTTTTATTGCATATTTCATACCAAGTTTCCAAACGTCATATGATTAATCCTCACAATCCCCCATGCGGTAAATGAATCCAGGTTTAACAATAAGTAACACTGCCCCCAGTACACAGATTTGGGATCTGTAAAGGCTCAGTGAGTTTTATGAAGCAGATACAAAAATACATGTGCTAGATCTTAAAACCAGAGTGATGGAGAAGTAAGAAATGTAGAAAGCTAAGGGGGTGGGGGGGAGTATGAATGGCATCCATCTATATCGCTGATGTTACAAAGTAAGGTATTTGACCTGCTCTGTCCCATTTGATAGCCTCAGACTCTTAAAACTACCTCAATTATAATTAATTAAAGAAACCAAGTTAAAAATTCAGGGCTTCGGTTACACTAGCCATGTTGCTAGTAATCCATGCTAATGCCAATACAAGTACTTCTAAATTGTTGTAAATCCAATAGATAATCCCACCTACCAAATGTATTCCAATGTGACATTTAATGAAGTACAGGAATCTGTGCATAAAATAAATTTCAAATCTCAGATTAACACATTGCAATCAGTTTAGCTTTGGATGGGTTTTTATATTAACCTCCATCAATTACCATTATTGTTTCCATTATTATTATCGTTTATGGAATAACATTCAGAGTTTAATGCTTCGCCGAATGCTCGCTCCCTTGAGGTTCATTTGTTTGATTTTTAAATGCCTGGAATTGATGACCCTTGGTTCTGAGAAGCTTGCCTTATATTGAATTGGCCTGGTGTTTGCTGCAAAGCAATAGAGAACTCAAGTAAAATAAGTTAAATGTTCTGGCCCGTTGGTTCTTTGTACAAATACCAGGGAATTCCTTAGATTGAATTAAAACCCCAAGGTGTTCTCAAATCCACACTACTTCAAAACTCTCACTATGGAGACCAAATGACCTTTGAGAGTGAAAGACTCAGATTAATGTCTCTTTGCCTCGCTGCATTCTACCTAATTATTTCATTCACTAAGTAAATATTGACTTTCTTCCAGAAGCTTCCTGAAATACTTTTATTCTCAATAGACAAACTCTGAATAATATCCAGTGTTGACTTTGCTTAGTCTCTTCTGTGATGTCTGCAGAATTCAGCCTGAATTGAGGTTGTTGGGTGTAGCGTTTGGGGACACAGATGACTACCTTAGAAAAAGCTTGGTTTTAATCCATTCTTCGTCATTTATCAGCAGAATAACATAGGAAATATGTCATTCTAGCTGAGGCAACCTTGTGCCCACCCGGTGGCCCAGGGTAAACACTTAATGACTGCACTGCAGGGACTGTACTCGTAACATGAATACACCTATGCTTATGCTCTGTCCTTGCTTCTCAGATAGTTATCTTTTCAGATTTAGTTGGCTAATATCTCACATTCCATCATTCCTTACACACATATACCTTGTTGTCTAAAAGGAATTTTATAAAAGTGTTTCTTAGAGATAACAATCTCTTTTTTGGTATATATATTCCAGGCATTTAGGAAGTTGAGATGTTTTCAAATAAATGATACATCTTATCAATAACAGCACAAATAAAACTTTCATTTGGATTTTGAATGTGGGAGCCTTAAATATGTATATTTATTCTTAATTTTACCAAGCACTTACTACATGCAAAGCACAACCAGGTAGACACAGTTCTTGGCCTGATGGGGGTTCCACTTATTAAATTTGTTATTTATCTATTAGCTAGGTGTCCTGATAGAATATTTCGCAACTGATGTTTTAACGCTTCCACTACACCTGTGATAATTGCTGAAAATTACCAATGATGAGGTGCTATGATCTTACAGACCAAATAAAAGGTAACCTTGCACTGAGACACAGAATGTTTGTTGGGTTGGATGGCATTTAATTGGAGAAAGTTAGATTGGATTTAAATTTTTAGTGCAGTGTGTGACAGCTGGATGCTGGGGGTTTGTAAAACACTTCAAAATGCAGGAATGGCATGTGAAAAAGGCGCTAGGGCAGAAAGGAATATGGCGCATCTAGGGCCATAAAGAAGACTGGTGTGAAGAGTGAAGGCACAGCATTAGGGCCGGTGATGTAGCCCAGACCTCTATGCAGAGTGTGACAGAGAACGTGTGTTTTAAGTTCTTTTTTGACATCAATGGGAAGCCATTAAATTGCTGTAGGCATGGGAGAGAGATAATCAGTGTGAATTTCTAGACGATCACTTTGGCAAAGGTGAGGAAAATGGGTTGAAGAATGGTAAAAGATGATGGAAGGGGCCTTATTTTAACAACATTGACAATAACAATACTGACATTTTTTTCTGTCATTTAAGTGTCACAATAGCCTAGTAGTGAAGTTTCATTATCATCATACTTTGTGGAAACAGGCTTAAAGATGTAAAACTTCTTGCCCGAAGACTCTCAAATATAAAGAGATTCAAGTAATAGAGTCCAGATTTTATTTCAGACAAAATATCCATGACGTAATAGAAAACACCAACACAAACAAGATCTAAACTAGTGACTTGGTGGAATATTGTTGGGTAGCATTAAAAATGGACTAAAAGAAGAGAGAAAAATCCATATCGTTGATCAGTTATATATTGCAAATTACATGGAAAACATATGGAACTCTTAACTAGTGTCAGCAAATGTGCATACAAATAATATGTCCCGTTGCCAAAAAAGTCCCATGTTTATCTGTCTTGTCATATGTATGCATGTAATCATTACACAAGGAAGTTGTTCATTGATTTTAATTAAAATTATTGCTGTTTTCCAGGAAACATGACTTCTAAAACCAAAGTAAAATGATTTTATTTATTTTTAAACTCCCTTATACCACGTAAAATCTGGCTCTTAAGTTGGTTAATGTGTGTAGAAATGCAGTTAGGTAGAGGGAATAATTTCTAGTATTCAATAGTACAGAAGGGAAAGTAGAGCTAACAATAACTTATTATATGTCAGGAAATTGGTCAAGGCATTACAAGGTGTAAAACCTTGGCATCTTCCTAACCAGAGAAGTGAAAGGCCTTTCCAAGAAAAACTACAAAATCCTGCTCGGAGAAATCAAAGATGACACAAACCAATGGAAAAGTATTTCCGGTTCATGGATTGGATGACTCAGCATTGTTAAGATGTCCACCCTACCAAAGATAATCTACAGATTTAATGAAATACCCAATTAAGTTACCAGCAGCATTCTTCCCAGACCTGGAAATGAGGATACAGGACTTCATATGGAAACATAAATGACCATGAATCACCAAAATAATCCTCAGCAGAGAAACTAAGTGGGAGGTATCACACTTCCAGGCTTTAGACTTTAGATAAGGCCACAGTATTCAAAACAGCCTGCTATTGGTGCAAGAACAGGCATAGAAACCAGTGGAACAGGAGAGAGATTCCAGAAGCAAAACCTCAGGTTTTCAACCAACTCATCTGTGACAAATCCTCGACTAACGAGCACTGGGGAGAGGTGAACTTATTCAGGAGATGGTGCTGGGAAAACTGGCTGACAACATGCAGAAGATTAAAACAAGACCCCTACCTGTCACCATTCACAAAATTCAACACTAAATGGATCAAAGACCTAAATGTGAAACCCCAAGCTATAAGAA
>NW_007145330.1:0-767 GCF_000164805.1 Carlito syrichta
CAGTTAGGTAGAGGGAATAATTTCTAGTATTCAATAGTACAGAAGGGAAAGTAGAGCTAACAATAACTTATTATATGTCAGGAAATTGGGCAAGGCATTACAAGGTGTAAAACCTTGGCATCTTCCTAACCAGAGAAGTGAAAGGCCTTTCCAAGAAAAACTACAAAATCCTGCTCGGAGAAATCAAAGATGACACAAACCAATGGAAAAGTATTTCTGGTTCATGGATTGGATGACTCAACATTGTTAAGATGTCCACCCTACCAAAGATAATCTACAGATTTAATGAAATACCCAATTAAGTTACCAGCAGCATTCTTCCCAGACCTGGAAATGAGGATACAGGACTTCATGTGGAAACATAAATGACCATGAATCACCAAAATAATCCCCAGCAGAGAAACTAAGTGGGAGGTATCACACTTCCAGGCTTTAGACTTTAGATAAGGCCACAGTATTCAAAACAGCCTGCTATTGGTGCAAGAACAGGCATAGAAACCAGTGGAACAGGAGAGAGATTCCAGAAGCAAAACCTCAGGTTTTCAACCAACTCATCTTTGACAAATCTTCGACTAACGAGCACTAGGGAGAGGTGAACTTATTCAGGAGATGGTGCTGGGAAAACTGGCTGACAACATGCAGAAGATGAAAACAAGACCCCTACCTGTCACCATTCACAAAAATCAACACTAAATGGATCAAGACCTAAATGTGAACCCCAAGCTATAGACGTTAGAAATGCTGGAGACACCCTTATGGACATGGGA
>NW_007145331.1:0-639 GCF_000164805.1 Carlito syrichta
AAAGGTGCCGAAAAGAAAAACAAAAACGGCCCCCATCATGAACTGTGGAAAAGATGTTAATAGACTCCTCTCAAAAGAAGACATGCGAGCAGCCAACAGGTATGTGAAAAAGTGCTCAGCCTCACTAATCATCAAAGAAATGTAAATTGAAACCACACTGAGATACCACCTAACTCCCATGAGGATGGCCATCATCAATAACTCAAAAAACAACAGAGGCTGAAGAGGATACGTCGGAAAGGAAACACTTCTACACTGTTAGTGGGAGTGTAAACTAGTACAATCGCTGTGGAAAACAGTTTGGTGATTCCTAAAAGATCTAAACCTCGACCTTCCATAGGACTCCACAATCCACCGGTAGGAGCTCAAAGCACTCCATGGAAAAGACACTTGCACGTGCATGCTTATTGCAGCATTATTCCCCACAGCAAAACCATGGTACCAACTGTGCTGCCCATCGAAAGAGGACTGGATAAAAATAGTGGGGTACACATACACGAGGGGACATGATGCAGTCATAAGAAGGTCAGAAGTTTGAATTTCACAGCAACTTGGATGAACTTAGAGTCGGTGATCCTGACTGATCTCGCACAGAAACAAAAAAACAGAGTACCACACGTTCTCACTCATAGGTGGCTC
>NW_007145332.1:0-650 GCF_000164805.1 Carlito syrichta
AAACGGCCCCATCATGAACTGTGGAAAAGATGATAATAGACTCCTCTCAAAAGAAGACATGCGAGCAGCCATCAGGTATGTGAAAAAGTGCTCAGCCTCAATAATCATCAAAGAAATGTAAATTGAAACCACACTGAGATACCACCTAACTCCCATGAGGATGGCCATCATCAATAACTCAAAAAACAACAGAGGCTGAAGAGGATACGTCGAAAAGGAAACACTTCTACACTGTTAGTGGGAGTGTAAACTAGTACAATCGCTGTGGAAAACAGTTTGGTGATTCCTAAAAGATCTAAACCTCGACCTTCCATAGGACTCCACAATCCACCGGTAGGAGCTCAAAGCACTCCATGGAAAAGATACTTGCACGTGCATGCTTATTGCAGCATTATTCCCCACAGCAAAACCATGGTACCAACTGTGTTGCCCATCGAAAGAGGACTGGATAAAAATAGTGGGGTACACATACACGAGGGGACATGATGCAGTCATAAGAAGGTCAGAAGTTTGAATTTCACAGCAACTTGGATGAACTTAGAGTCGGTGATCTTGAGTGATCTCGCACAGAAACAAAAAAACAGAGTACCACACGTTCTCACTCATAGGTGGTTCATGAACGATTATCATAATACTCTACGAGAGGGATT
>NW_007145333.1:0-562 GCF_000164805.1 Carlito syrichta
CTGCAGTCAGATTACTTTCCAAATGGGCTGTGGCAGGAGCATCATCACCGACAGTCTCTGGATGCAGTTTCTTCTCTATATCCAGCCTTACTGGATAGTAACATTCTTTTAATTTACTGACAATCTGGGTCCTCTGTGATAAATAAAATCCCCCCCCCATTTTTTTCATTTCTACTTTCCTAGCTGATACGTGCGAGGCACCACTCACTTGTTGACTGCTTTTGGGTTTTCTCCCCTCTGCGTCGTCTGCTCAAGTTCTTGGCCCGTGATGAGCCTTCCCCACCAGACAGGCTCTTGGCCTTCATCCCTTGATCAGATCTGTCATTACTGTAGCTGTTTTCTCAAGACACTCTTTACCATCCGAAAAGAAACGGTGACGTTGCTTTAAGTCAGAAGGCATCTTCTAGCGAGTCGTGCCCTGTGCGCTGTCTCCAATATGGGGAGGAAGGGAGGCTTCCCCCGGCCCTTTCTCTCCCTGCCAGGGGCCAAAGGAGCCTCAAGTGCCTAGAGGTTTCTTATTCCATGCAGCCCTTGCTGTGAACGGTTCTCAGTAGGACCCACG
>NW_007145334.1:0-788 GCF_000164805.1 Carlito syrichta
GAAAGGCTCTGTGGTCTGTAGCTGGGGAGAGACTGACAGAACCCTGGGCCTCCTACTCTTCAAGGGTTTCGTGAGGAGGCTGCTTCCTGGGGCTCCCCAGCCAGAAGAGGAGGAATGGAGTCAGATGTGTGTCAGGCTGGCATCACAGGCCTTCGGCAAAGGACAGGAAGGGCGGGGATCAGAGCCAGCCCCCGAGAGACCCCTGCCTTGCACAGCCCCATTCCCGCTCTGCCTGTCCTCCTCCCTCCCACATCCATGTCTCCTGACTCAGCAGAGGGGCTGTGCCAGGAATTAGAATAAGAAACCCCCCCCCCCAAATTCGCCCTGGGGCCGCAGTCCTGAGTCCTCAGGTGCACAGAGGTTCGGGCCCTGGGCCTTCAGTCGGAAAAAGTCAGGGGGAAGTCAAGGTGCTCGGGAGGTGGCTTAGCAGCGCTCCACGACCAGGTGTGTCCCAGCAAGGGCCTGACAGAAAGCCGGGTGGGGGCAGGGGACTGTCCTCTAGACAGGCAGCCGCAGCCTGACGTCCGAGAAACACACCGGTTGCATTCGGAGGGGCATGTGGGCAGAAAGGCCAGGCCTCTGACGCTGTTGTCTCTCTGCCATCCCCAGAGTCTTCCCACCGGTGTCACTCACGTGGCCACGCCGGTTCTACGGAGCTTCCTACGAACCCCCGAAGTGGCCCATCTTTACACTGAAGTTGGCCCACGTGCAGGCGGACCGGCCTGGTACGGGCCGACATGCTAGTGTGTGCAGCCGAGGTCAGCTGGCACTTGTGAAGCCCAGGGAGG
>NW_007145335.1:0-2315 GCF_000164805.1 Carlito syrichta
AACCCCCCCCCCCAAATTCGCCCTGGGGCCGCAGTCCTGAGTCCTCAGGTGCACAGAGGTTCGGGCCCTGGGCCTTCAGTCGGAAAAAGTCAGGGGGAAGTCAAGGTGCTCGGGAGGTGGCTTAGCAGCGCTCCACGACCAGGTGTGTCCCAGCAAGGGCCTGACAGAAAGCCGGGTGGGGGCAGGGGACTGTCCTCTAGACAGGCAGCCGCAGCCTGACGTCCGAGAAACACACCGGTTGCATTCGGAGGGGCATGTGGGCAGAAAGGCCAGGCCTCTGACGCTGTTGTCTCTCTGCCATCCCCAGAGTCTTCCCACCGGTGTCACTCACGTGGCCACGCCGGTTCTACGGAGCTTCCTACGAACCCCCGAAGTGGCCCATCTTTACACTGAAGTTGGCCCACGTGCAGGCGGACCGGCCTGGTACGGGCCGACATGCTAGTGTGTGCAGCCGAGGTCAGCTGGCACTTGTGAAGCCCAGGGAGGCGGAGGCAGAGGCAGAAGGTGAGGTGGCCTGTGATCTGGAAGACTTTTGGGGCTGGAATCCCAGAAATCCGGTGAGCTTGTTTCTCTCTGGAGAGGCCAGTGAAACGTGACTGATGGTGCTGATGTTTCTCTCTTCCAGCCCCTGGTGTGGCTCAGAAGACACAGGCCTTGCCAGTGCTGGCTCTCCAGCCGGCGCCAACACGTCTGACAGATCTGGAGCCAGAGTCGCCTGCAGCGCTTGGTCTCTCACCTGCTGTAGAGCCAGCGGCAGGGCCGGCTCCAGCACCAGGGGAAAAGCGTCTGCCTGTGAGAGAGCGTGAGGCCCCCCACCTCTGTCTTGGGCCTACAGAAAACAGGCACAGTGAGGAAGTGTCTAGCCTCATGGTGTGCCCCCGCAAGGTGCTGGCAGAGATGGTGACTCTGAGGGACACGGTGAGCAGCTGGGCTCTACAGGGTGGGCGGGGCATGCTGCACTTCCCTGACCCCAGTCTTATGGCCTTGGCCCAGTTCCACCTTCACATCTGCTGCGTGTGCGGCCTCGAAAGTTTCTTCTCCCAGAAGCGCTCCCTGTCCACGTGTGGGCAGCAATCATGGGACACTAATGATGCCGGCTGTCGAGTCACTGTGCAGATTCAAAGAGACGAGATAGAAAGTGGGTGTGGCCTAGCTTTGGTGGCGTCCAGGATTTACTGAGAGGAGAGCAGGTCCCTGTGTCACCCTCTCGTCACCAGCTTCAGCAACTTTGGGTTGCCTGATGTATACTCGATTTGATGGCCGACACCCAAAGAGAGCCCCTGGTTGGAGCTGCTGCTAGCAGCGTGCTTGTGACTGGAAAGATGGACTGACAGCTGGCCAGAGTGGCTGTCAGACATGGCTTCAGAATGAGCCGTTGTGAGCCCTTCTCCAGAGCTTGTTTGAGCTCCTCGTAGATCCCGGATATTAGGCCCTTGTCAGATACATGAATAGCAACAGTGTTTTCCCATCCCGTGGAATTTCCTCCCTGCTCCCTGGATGGTTTCTTTTGCTATGCAGAGGTGAGGTCCCACTCGTCTATCGTTGCTTCTCATGTTATTCCCTTTTGGAGATTGGACTGTGTGATGTTTGCCTACTCCCACGCGCATGAGTGTGTCTTCTGCACTGTCTTCTCTTTGATCCATTTGGAGTTGATTTCTGTATATGGCGAGAGGTAGGGGTGCTATTTTATTCCTCTGCATGTGGTCAGCCCGTTTTCGGGCACCATTTGCTGAATAAAGTGTCTCTTCTCCCCAGTGGTTGTTACTGCTGATTTGTTGAAGATGAACTGGTGAAGACATGGGGTTTTTTTGCTTCTGGAATCTCTGTCCTGTTCCATAGGTCTACATGTCTGTTCTTCTCCAGTGCCAGGCTCTTTTGATATTTTTTTTTAAATGTAGCTATTGTGAGTGGGTCTGTGGCTTATGTCTGTTTCTCTGCCTGTTTGTTTTTGATGTACAGAAATGACACTGTCTTTTTGCCCACTGAATTTGTACCCCGAGAGTTTGCCACAGTTATTTTTATCAGTGAAAGGTTGTTGATGGACTCCCTTGGGTTTTCAAAGTATAGGTTCATTTGGTCTGCAGAGAGGGATAGCTGAATTCCCATTTCCCTATTTGGGTACCTCTGATCTCTTTCTCTTGTCTGATTACTCTAGTTAGGACTTTCACCCCTCCTGTTCAACATGGTGTTGGGGGTGAGAGTGGGGCGTCCTTGTCTTGTTCCTGTTTTCAGGGGAAATGCTCCCAACTTCGGTCCACTGAGCAATATGTTAGCTGTGGGTTTAGCGGAGACAGCTCTTGCTATTTTGAGGAATG
>NW_007145336.1:0-5656 GCF_000164805.1 Carlito syrichta
TACCCCAAGAGTTTGCCAGAGTTATTTTTTATCAGTGAAAGGTTTTTGATGGACTCCTTGGGTTTTCAAAGTACAGGTTCATTTGGTCTGCAGAGAGGGATGGCTGAATTCCCATTTCCCTATTTGGATACCTCTGATTTCTTTCTCTTGTCTGATTACTCTAGTTAGGATTTACAACACCATGTTGAACAGGAGGGGTGAGAGTGGGCGTCCTTGTCTTGTTCCTGTTTGCAGGGGAAATGCTTTCAACTTGGGTCCACTGAGCAATATGTTGGCTGTGGGTTTAGCGAAGACAGCACTTACTATTTTGAGGAATGTTCCTTCTGTGCCTAGGTGGTTAACAGCTATTATCAGGAAGGATGCTGGATTTTGTCTAAAGCTTTTTTTGCGTCTGATGATATAATCATGAGGTTTTAGCTTTTACATCTGCCGATGTGTTGAATTACGTCTATGGTCCTGCACATGTTGATCCAGCCCTGCATCCTAGGAATGAAGCATGTTTGGCTGTATTGGATGATTTTTGGATGTGTTGTTGGGTCCGATTTGCTGGAATCTTGTTGAGAATTTTTGCATCTGTGTTCATCAAGGAGGTTGGTCTGTCATTCTCTATCCCAGGCTTAGGTGTCAGTGTGATGTAATAAGCTTCACAAAATGATTTGGGGAGGGCTCCATCTTTCTCCTTTGTCCAGAATACTTTGGGTAGGGTTGCTATCCGCTTCTCCTTGTATGTTTTGTAGAATTCTACTGGGGAGCCGTGTAGTCCAGGGCTTCTTTTTGTAGGTAGGTTTATTTTGATGGAGTCGATTTCCTGGGTGGTTGTTGGACAATTTGGGGTTTTTGTTTTTTCTTTCAACCTTAAGAAGCTGTGTGATGATGTCAGAGAGTCCTCCGGTGCATTTGGGTTTTTGAGTTTGTTTCTGTCAAGGTGTGCATAGAAATGTCAGATAATCATCTGAATTTCTTCAAGGTCAGTTGAAACTTCATCTTTTGCATTTCTAATGTTGTTTAATTGGGCTTTCCCCCCACTCTTTTTCTTAGTCAGTCTGTCTAGGTGTCCATCAATCTTATTTATCCTGTCAACCAGCTTTTGCATTTGTTGATTTTTTTTTTCCTTTGGCACTTTAATCTTCTATGTCTTGTAGTTGGGAAAGTATTTTGGAGCTCTGGATTCTTCTCCCAAAAGTCAGGATTTTGGTGGTCTTGCCTCTCCAACTCCCTTTGGTGTGACATTAGGCTGTTACTTGTAACCTTTCTGTTTTCTTAATGTGCGTACGTATGTAGAGCCATACTGTTCCCTCTAATAGCTACTTTTATGGCATTCCAGATATTGTGGGAAGGCATATCTTAGCTCTCATCTGTTTCAAGGAACCTTCTAATGTCTGTCTCTTTGTCCTCATCTGTTTCCACGAATCCTCTAATGTCTGCGTCAAAATCCTTGTTGACCCCAGAGGCATTCAGTCATGTGTGATTTAGTACCCCTCTCCTTGTGTGTTTTGGGGGGATCTTGTTGGTAGTGATATTCATTCTTGCGCAGCTATGGTCTGAGTTGATGCATGGTATTATGTCATCCCTGTGGAACATTTTTATGGTTGATTGGTGGAAGATATGTGGTCAGTCTGGGAGTATGTCCCACGTGGTGACCCGTAGAATGAATAATTCCTTGTGTTTGGGTGGAGTGTTCTGTAGGTATGTATTTCGCTTATTTGGTGAAGCTTCAGTGAGGGCCCAAAACTTCTTACTGATTTTTTACCTCGATGATCTGTCTAGGGTTGTTAGTGGAGTATTGAAGTCCCCAGTTAAAACTGTGTTAGGACCAGGTTCCTCTTTCAGTTTACTTAGTAGTTGCTTTATAAATCCCGGTGCTCTTGTTGCTAGGTGTATAGATGGCTAGCACAGACGCTTCTTGTTGGTGGAGCTTTTCCCCCCACACAGACTCCCAGCCATTCTCCCCTGGTCTGTTCTCAGATTGGTGCAGCTGTTCTTCAAGACTCTGTTTAATATCAAAAAAGAAACACAATTACGTTGTCTGAAGACAAAAGGCATCTTCTAGAGGAGTTTTGCACTGTGCACTGTCGCTAAAATGAAGAGGAAGTGAGGCTTGCCCAGGTCCTTTTTCTCCGTGTAAGGAGCAGAAAAGGCCACTAGGGCTTAGAGGTTATTCCCTGCAGCCTCGATGTGGACGAAGCTCACCGTGACCTTCATACTTTTTGCAGCCATCTGAAATCCCAAAGCCAACCTGTGTTTTCTCATCCTTATAGTGAGAATGATTTTTGCCCTCTCCAGGATGATGCTGTCCTTACTGGTTGTTAAAAAAGATGAGAACTGTTGTGCCACAGCTGACCATATGCCACGAGCACCCTGAAGGTCTTCATTAAAGCCTAGAGCATTTTGCACCCCAGATATTCATGTCCTCTGAATAAGTCGCTGAGGGTTCCCTGCTGGGAGTGCCAAACCCTCTTTTCTGCTGCTTTATGGTTACTCACTCTGTGTCCCTCCTTATCTCCCCGTCAGTATGAAAAAAGAGTCCACTCTGCGAGTTAAGGACATGGACATCGTTCTGGACCCCACAGCCAGGCACCAGAGAGCAGCGTGTGTTGTTCCTGGTCCATCCCTTCCAGGGTAGAACCATGTCACCCTTCGCCAGTTTCCTGTGCGCCCTACCAGGATGCTGCCACAGCATCCGAGTTTGTGAATCACCTGCTCAGAAGGTGAGTATCTATTCACTCCAAGGCAGAATGGTGATTCTGTCTACTAGCTGTGTTTTGGGGATATCACTGCAGACCTCCGAGCTCCTCTTTGTTCCCGGAAGAAGTAGCTGGAAGACCATGAATCTCACAGTATTCTTGTAGAGACTGAGTGGCCTAAAGCATGGAAAGCCCATCCGTAGTGTTTGGCTCTGTGGAAAGGCTGCTTGGTTGGCCAGGGCGGTTCACCTTTTTTTTGCTGCAGAGGCTACTTCTCAACACTGGGGGACTGGGGGGACTGGTTCATCTTCACTGTTAGTCTCTTCTCCCTCCCCGAAGAACCTCAATGGCCTTTGTCCTCTATATCTGGAAAAGCACAAAGAACACACATCTGTGTTTTTACATTTCTGTCTCTTTATGTTCCGAGTATCCTTTTAATCTGATTCAAAAATTATATTTCAGAGATGAGGGGTCTAATTCAGGAATAGGAATATAAGTGGCCATGGCACAGGCAACACTTGGGCCTCCCCTTGGTCCCCACTTCACCTGTTTTGAGAGAGACCTGGTTTAGCCTTCCTTTGCTATGAGATTCCTTCTGACTGGTATTGTCCTTGACACACACAGGACTGTTGTCCGTGGAAGCTGGCAGAAACCCTAGTCCCACTCCCACTGCTGAGAAGGCTCTGTTGGGCGTTCATTCATGAAGCACACATACATTAAGCACTCACTTCATACAGGCACTTTTCTCAACACTTGGCACAGTGGAATGAACACAGCAGATGCCAAACTCGGAGCCTCAACTCGACTTGAGGGGTCACACACACATAGCAGTCATATAAGCAGTCATGATCACCGAGTGTTCAGTGTGAGGCCCTCATGGCCGCCTCTAGGTATGGAGGCATTCTTCCAGATTCTGACCGTGATGGCTGAGCCCTGGACTAAGCATAAAATGGGTGCACTTTGGGTCCAGAAGAAGGACTTCTCGTCACCCCAGAAGTATAGAAGAACGGTAGGGTCCCTGGCTGGGAAAAGAGTGAAACAACCCTGGGTCTTATACCTCTTGTGGGTTTCATGAGAAGGCCTCTTTTGGGGGCTCCCCAGCCAGAGTACAGTAACCAGAGAAAGCTGTGTGTGAGGTTGGCAGCCTAGGCCTGCTGCAAGACAATAGGGAAGCCTGGGCTCCGAGCCAGACCTGTGCTCCAGTCAGTCCCATCCCAGCTCTGCCAGTCCTCCTCCATTTCACATCACACCCTGATGAATCTACCAGAGAAGGAACATGCTGGGAGTTAGATGAGGAGCCCGTTCCCAAATCTGCCCGAAGCCACAAGCTGTGGCTCCAGGTGCATGGAGTTGCATACCCTGGGCCTTCAGAAAGGAAATAGCAGGGGGAAGTCAGGGTCCTCAGGGGATTGCCTAGCCCTGCTCCACGGCCAGGCCTTTCCCAGCCCGGGGATCACACAAAGCAGGATGGGGGTGGTGGGGCTGTCCGTCAGGCAGGCAGCCGCACCCCAAAGTCCCAGAGGAACTCCCGGGTGCGACGTGAGGGCCAAGTGGAGGAGAGACCAGGCCTCTGACTCTGCTGCCTACTTGCCATCCCCAGATTCATCCCATCCATCTTGCTCGCCTGGCCACATCGGGTCTGTGGAGATTCTGCCCACACGCTGGAGGTGCCAGGATTTACCCTCAAGTTGGTCCGCATGCAGATCGACTGGCCAGAATCAGGCCGACATCCCAACGTGCGCATCCGAGGCCGCTTGGCGCTTGTGGAGCTCCGGGAGGCAGAGGCAGAAGGTGAGGTGGCCTGTGATCTGGAACACTGTTGGGGGCTGGAATTCCCCCAAACTCAGCGTGGTTGTGTCTGTGTTGGAAAGGCCAGTTAAAAGGGACTGATGTTGCTTACGTTTCTCCTCTCCCAGCTTTGGATGTGTGTCAGGGGACACAAGCATCACCAGTGCTGGCTCCCCAGCTAGCGCCAGCACGTCTGAAAGATCTGGGGGAGTCACCTGCGTCGCTTGGTCTCTCACCTGATACAGAGCCAGCGGCAGGGCCGGCTCCGGCACCAGGGGGAAAGCGTCCTCCTGCGAGAGAGCGTGAGGTAGAGCCAGCTCCAGAGGCCCCCCACCGCCGTCTTGGGCCCACCGACATCAAGCCCAGTGAGGATTTGCCTAGCCTCATGGTGTTCCCCCGCAAGGTGCTGGCAGAGATGCTGACTCGGAGGAACAGGGTGAGCAGCTGGGCTCTACAGGGTGGGCGGGGCCTGCTGCACTTCTGGCATCAGCTATGTTTACCGCCACGCCCCGACCCCAGTCTTACGATCTTGGCCCAATTCCACCTTCACATCTGCCACTGTGCGACCTCGAAAGTTTCTTCTCCCAGAAACTCTCCCTGTCCACGTGTGGGCAGCAAACATGGGACACTAACGATGCCAGCTGTCCAGTCGCTGTGCAGATTCAAAGAGCCGAGATAGTGAGAAAGTGGGTGTGGCCTAGCTTTGGTGGTGGTGTCCAGGATTCACCGAGAGGAGAGCAGATCCCTGTGTCACCTGCCCATCACCAGCTTCAGCAACCTTTGGTTGCCTGATGTATACTCTGTTATGGCCTACACCCAAATGGAGCCCCTAGTTGGAGCTGCGACGGGGAATGTACTTGTGATCAGAAAGAAGACCTGAGGACTGGCCGGGATGGGTGGCAGACTTGGCCTCGGGATGCGCAGTCGCGAGCCCTTCTCCGGAGTTTCTTTGAGCTCCCTGGAGATCCTGGATATTAGCCCCTGCTCAGATCCACGAACAGCACTGGTATTTTCCCATCCTGTGGGCTTGCTCCCTGCTCTCTTGATGGTTTCTTCTGCTGTGCAGATGTCTTTCAGTTTGATGAGGTCCCACCTGTCTGTCTTAACTATTTACGCCATTTGCTTTTGGGGGTTGCCTCCTCCTGTGTGCATGAGTGTGTCTTCTATATTTTCTCCAATCGTTG